>NW_020450703.1:0-28270 GCF_003343035.1 Apteryx rowi | reverse complement strand
CGGCAGCGCTCCGGGGCAGCGGGAGGTGCCTCGCACCGGCTCCCCAGGGCCCCCCGCTCCCCCGCCTGCAGTCCGGGCGCCCCGCAACGGGGAAAAAGTCATGGTCGTTACAACGCTGCGGCGCTGCCTGCTTCAAGACACGTTTCCATGTGAGATAAAAGTATCACAGGCCTCTAGTAGCTGCGGTGTTTCTCCAAGTCCAGAATCAGGAGATATGATTACCTTTAAAAACAAACGCACACACACATACACAGGACTGACTTGTGTATTAAAGTGTCTTTTCAGCAATGATGGCGTGAGAGAAAAGTTCGAAAATCCACCCCGGGCTCAGAAACCGGAAGGCAAAGAGAACGCAACCCGAATGCAATCACTTTAATTCATGATCTTTAGCTAAGACCCAAGGAAGATTACGAGTGAATTTATAGACATACAAAGATGACAGCCGGTGGCTCTGCCCCCTTGCTTGTTGTCCTTCTGCGTCCACAAACACTGTGCTGCAGCTCAGGTGCCGCTGGTTCTGCAGAGGCTGCTGGCCTCCCTCAGCACCTCGCTCGGCTGCTCGCGGGAACAACTTGTATTTACGCAGTCATGGGCAATGGCCTGCAGGCCAAAGCTCTTCCTGTGTGCCTGCACAGTGCGTAGCTGAGCCGTAGGGCTAAAGAAACCGTGCAGCCTGCACCCAGGTTCGAGCAACATGTGGCTGTTTCATGAGAAAAGGGCTAGGAAAGGGGAGCCACAGAGCAAGGGGGTAACAACCCAGAAAATGAAAAAGATATGGGGCAGGGGAGAGCCTGGAAGGTGTCAATGGATGGTAACAAAAAAGATAGCACTAACAGTACAGGACCTGCACTGGAGAAGAAGATAGAAATGGTGTCTTCCCTTGGAGACTCCACTAGGCAGCAGTTGGTACTGCCACATTAAAGAAATTACTGCCCCAGGTCTCTGAAAGAAAGAGGAGGGGAGCTGAACAGGACACTGATAGAATTCACAGTTATATTCCTTCCCTGTTGGATGATCCTAAGGCATTACTGGGGGGCTGTACTATCAAAACTGAGCCATGGGGATGGCAGCTCAAAACCGCAAGTGAGAAGAAAGTCTGATGAAGCTGAATAGCTTCTAAGAAAAGGCCAGTGATCAAACATCTTTGGGAAACGTACGGCCTCAGTTTCCAGATGGAGCAATTCCAATGAGACTTTACTGGGATCAGGTTAATTTCACAGAATATGATTTGTGTGGGGGCTTTCTACACTCTTCTGTTGAGCAATAAGTTTATGCTGGGATCGTGCCCTACTCAATAGGATGGTACTGGACATGGACCAGACCATAGTATCATTGCATTTTGAACAGATTCTGCTAAGCACAGATATTCCAAAGTACAAATATTCCAAGTACAGAATACTTTAAGAATCCATCAGCTTTTTCTCAGATCCCTAAGTTGTATTTTTTGATTTTTTGGGGGTATGGAAGCATGTAGATGAGAGATTTTCATTCCTTAGTCTTAACATCCAGATTCCAGCTGTGATTGGATGAAAAAAGGCCAAAATAAGCTAGTGTCTGCTTACACTAGAAAGAGGTGGTTGCACAGATTTTAATGGAAAGCCCATTTCTGTCCTGGGAGATTTCCATCCCAACAGTCCTTTCCTGTCCAAAACTTGACATGTGCTCAGAGACCATTACCCTGGGGCTCCATGTTGGAGCAATTCCACGTTGGAGTGATGCCTCATTTAATAGATCCTAAAGATGACTTGAATCAGTCAGGCAACTATTTGTTTCCATGTTAGTTACATATCCAAGCTTAAACCTCTGATTTTTTTTTTTTTTTAACACTTACCATTGCCTCCTAGCCGCAGAGCTAAAGGTAAAAGGAATTTAGGTGACTAATAATTGTTACAACATACAATCTTTAGGTTCCTGTTTGCCATCACACATAACCTTCTGCCATTCTGCCACAATCATCAGCAGTGTATGGGGAGCGATAGATACCTCAATGGTATCCATAACTACTAGCTTACTCAACACAGCTCCACCCAAAATCAACCAAGGTGAACACACTGAGCTTATACAGGCAGAATTGTCTTCTGTGGAAGGAACCAGAACAATTGGCAGGTTGCAGCGTATGTTGGAGACCCTTGGTCTCCCTCCTGGGCTTTTGCCTAGTGCTAGGTGTGCTTTTAAACCCCCTTGCCTGCAGAGCTTAGGTGCCTTACTAAACTCCCAGTTGGGCAACATTTCAACAAGGTGCCTTTGTCACAGTAAGAAATTCTCTTCTATAGCTGGGTCCTTAAGTTCCTTCCTTTATGTTTCTCTCCTCCACCCCTCCCCCCTGCAATGGATGGAAAGGTTTGTGATACTGTTCCCTTCTACCCTTTTATACAGAAGTATATTCATCCTTTGCAGATGCAGTACAGCTCCCCTCTCCATGCGAGGAGGGCAGAAAGTCCCCAGTTCTCTTGCTTTCCTGACAGACAGCCTATTGAATTTTTGGAGCAGGGGCATCGTGTGTAAGACTGATTCATGTTTTCTAAGAATGCTTACGGATCAAATCCCCTTTGGGGTTTGGGCAGGGAAACACCAGAGCAGGTGTAAAAGGGGTGCAAAGCAATCAAATCCCATCAAGACAAGGTTTGGGGCAGAACTACAAATATGAAAAACAGATACAAATATGCAGAAGTAAAAAGGTGAGCCTGCGGAATTTTCAAATGAAAAACTGGTGGGACTTGGGTACTTCTAGATTTAGGTATTGGCTAAGCAGGAGAGAACTTTTACAGCCACCCTTAGTACAGGATCTTCAGTCAGATCTCACAACTAACCATAAGACCCAAATCAAAATGATACCAGCCTTCACTAGTTCTGGTGCTCGTGGAACAACTGCTTTTAGATTTGGTCCCTAACTAGTTTGGATCTTCATTTCCCTTAAAAATTCTGAGGGATGGTATTTCCTCACCCAAAGAATTGAAATGCAAAAAAAAAGTCTAGTTCTGCCTTTAGTAATCTTGCTGTTCAGTTTCTTAAGATAAATTTCAAAATGTCTAAGAAGCAATAAGTAGAAACTAAAACAAAGAATTGCATACATGACTCATTTAACATTTGTGATGGGTTGTCCAGGTGCATAAAGTTTTAGCAGCCAAAATTATTTCAGATAAATTAATGCAAATAATTGGATGAGAAACTGTTCGAAATTGTGGCTTTGCATTTTATCTCACATTGCGTATTTACTAAACTTAGCTTCTCATTCTGAAGCCTTTAAGTTACAGTAGTAAGACTTGCTCTAATAAAACACTTATTCTTAACATGCTTTATTAAGAGGGTAGCATTACGAACAATTTACAGGAGTTACTAAAGCAGAGGAGGTGATGAAAGGACCTAGATTGCTCAGCAGGTCAGTAGCACAACCCAGTTTCTGCTTTCTTCCCTGTAATAGCTCCTGTACCTTACTGTCCACTAAGCTTTTCAGTCACCAAACTGTGTTTTAAGTCAGCCTCATCAAGCCTGCCTTCCCTGTTTTAAAGAGAAGACCCATTTAATCTGTTGTTCTACCTTAATTCTTAATAACATTCCAACTTGATGTAAAACATCTATGATTATAAAGCATTTGTCAGAATTTGCACAAGGAAGTCCTATTGCTATATGGTGGCTTTTGCTTAACAGGTTTGGTGCCAGCCCAGTTTTTTGTCAACATAAAACTTCCTAAACCTGATCATCTCGGAACTGGTAATTATGGAATATGTGTGTCCTAAAATGCCATCCTTGGTTGCTCACGCAAAATCAACGGTCTCAGAAAAATCAAACCTGAACTCCTTGTTTCTTCCTATAGAAAGTTTCATCCAGGTTTAGGACTTTTGGCAGGTCATAGTTGGAAGAGTTTTGCAGCATCTCTCCTGGTTGGTTTGCAGTTTTACTCCAAGGCTTTTTTATTAACTGGAAATTTACAGTAGCTAACTGTCCTTTTAACATTTTTCACAGGCCATGCATTCAGTACAGCAGTTAAAAGGAAGGATATGACTTTCTGAGCTATGTTATAAAGATTTAAAGAGACTTGCTCTTATCTAGGATGGTCAGGAGGGTGATTTTCTTTGTCAATGGAAAGAGTTGTAGGAGGAAATAGATGCGATCATATGATGTTATTGACAATGGCTTCTTTTTCATTATGCATGACTCTGAATAGGTAGCTTATTCCTCATTGTAATTTCTGTAATTTCCACATCATAATTTCAAAAATGTCGAACCTGAATAGGAGTGGCCAAGGACCTGGAGGGTTCTAGCTCTGTCTCCACTGAGAGCTGCTTCACTGCTACTAGCACTGGGCTTATTGAAAACTCCACAAATTCAGGTCACAGTGGATCATCACCTTTTGACAAAGCACTGCTGACATTTTCTAAGGTTTTTTTTGAAGGAGATATACAGGAGTGCAGAGCTTGTGTCCCATATTTGGTTGTTTCCAAATGAGAAGCTGCTGCCAAGTTCAGTTCATGGATTTTTCTAAGTGTGGGTTCCCACAAGTGTATTTTGTACTTCACCTATACTAACAAATTAAGGTGGGCTAAGGCCTAGAAATAAGCCTCATTAAATGATCCAGTGGTTTAATTTTGGAAGACCCTTATCTTTGCATTCATTTCAATTTCCAGCTGCCCCCAAGTATTCCTTGAGATTGTGTGACCCTCTGATTGATCATCATGGAGTTGCATGGGAACATACAAGGCTATGAGGAAATGTATATATAATGAAGTTTATAAAGGATTGTTTTAAAATGTGGTAGGAAGGAAAGAGGAACAGACAAGACCTCATGCTTTTATCTTGTTTGTTTTCACCCATCATAAAAAGAGAGAAAAGCTTAAAGAAGATTACAAATATATTTCTTTTCCTTGACAGAAGTTGTGAAAAAGTCCTAAGGATGGTTCGTTTTCAGTTCCCATGAGAACTGTCTTAGTAACATCCCTAGTAACACATTTTTTAATCATCTTCTACAGGAAACTTGCACTGGGAGGGATGCAACGTACGCAAGAAAGTCTTCTCTTGGACTAAAGCAAAAGATAACTTGGTATATGGCAGTGCTGTTCTTTGCTMAGTAACACTACTGGTGCAAATGCATCATCTTCAATGGCCATTTCTAATTTTACACCTTGCAATCAAGGCTTACTGTTTAATGGAAAGGAAGATGCCAACATGAAGGTAGAAGGATGGTCTTATATAGATCCTTAAGACTTTCTCTACTCATGTTGTTTGTGATATTTTGAGTATGCCGAGATAGAGAAATTATTTACACTGGATGGGAAGGAAATATGTAGCGAGAGGTAAAATAAAGATCAAATAAAATATGACTTAAAATAAAGACAGGATTAAACATGCATGTGACCAGGGAAGGACAATCTATGGTAATCTTCTCTGTAACCAAAATCCAAAGTGAATTATTGATCTTACCAATAAAAATAAGTAAATAGAAACAATAATAAGAATTTTCTGAATCTATTGAATGAGACCGATCACGTCACAAAGTATTGTTTAAAAATGTGTAAAAAGACGACTGAAAATTATGAGATACTGAATTTGTGGAGATCAACCACATGTGTAAATTCAGCAATGTTTGACCAAGACTTGAAGCAAATGGAAACTATGGGCAACACACCTTTTGCGTTTCAAAGTGAAATAACGATCTTAATGCATATGATAAGAGTCCTCTAAGAGGAAGGGAGTTCCCCTGGTTAGGTAATCTTTATTCCACCTTGATATCTACTTTTGTGCATTTTTATTTGGAGTCTGATTAAAAGCAGAGCTGAGTGCCATATATTAAAGGTGCAAATATCCCCCGCAAGTCTGAACTCTTTCTACAGGGACCAGCTTTTTGGCTTTTCTTTTTTTTTTTAACATCATACTAGAGATGCATAAAGAGAGTGTTGACAAAAAGAGCAAGTCAGATAAAGCTGACTAACTTAGCCTCACAAATGGAGCAGGTGTGTGTTTGGAGCAGGTGTGAGTGGCAAGGAAGGTGGAGGCTTTTGCTTATATGCTATATAAATCAGGGGGCAAAATAAGAGTCCATATAAATCAGGAGGCAAAATAAGAGTTTGCTGTGCCCACTGGTTGACAGAGGGAAAAACAATTCATCACTCTACTTACAAGACTATTTTTTCTCAAAGTTGTTCTATAATTGAATATACTGCTGACATATATCTCTCTCACTGTGGGCATGAGGCTGTAAGAGTTCAAAAATACAAATAATCAACAATTTCAACTTAACAAAGAGTGTCAAAATTCAGAATTTCAGGGCTAAAATAAGTGTGCACAGTACAAGTTCAAATCATGGATAGAGAGCACATTTTCTTTTCCAGTGATATCATGCTGACTCACAGCTTTTAAGGATCATGTTGTTTGACTTTCAGCATAACCCAAGCTGTTTTCACCCAGTGATTCTCAAATCAAGCCCATAACCTTAGAAAAGCTTTAAATCCCAATCTCAGGACTGAATGACAGTGATTTCACCACCTTTCCTGTTCTCTCTTTGGCTAAGTGCTCTTTCAGCAAAAATTCTGAAAGCTGTTTGCACTGACTGGTACTTGTGTTTGTCATTCCATTTCAGAAGATGCACCGTATGTAATGCAATTTGCAATTAAACCCTGAGCCAAGATAAAACATCTAGCATGGCTCTTGCTTGGTCTTAGCAAAGCCAGTATCACAAGCTGTGCATTACTGTGGAGTCTGATGCCAGCTATCAAAATAAAAGACTGCTTTCCTTCATTTTTCCCTAATTCAAAAAGAAAAAAATTGCTTGATGCAGAAGTGTCTAGGTAAAGTTCAGAAGGTCCAAATGGCACTCCAGCCTATTTTTCCAGTCAGGACTCTCAGATTATCTTCCCATATTTTGCCTAGCCTCATTTAAGTGCTCTATGCAAAAAGTTTCAGGTTAGTTTGTAAAAAGATATGTCAAATAGTAAGAGAAATAGAAAAAAATATAACGATAGGGCTGCCATTTGTTACTGGTATTATATTAGCCCTCTTACTCTGCATCATCTACTACAGAAAAGAACGTTTCAAAGTAACATTAGGAGCAAAAGTTATTTCTGCTCTATTCAGATTGCAGCTGTCCAATAGCAGTTCAGTTGGCACAGGGAACTCCCAGTGCAGAGTAAGAAGAGAATATAAAATGGAGAAGTTTTTTGCAGATAAAGGAGGGTAATTTTGACCTTGATATATCATGAGTAAGACACTAAGCTGGAGGCTGAAGTACAAGAATACACCTATCTCTTGGGAAATCCTGTTTGCGCTGTGATAACACAATAACATTGAAAACAGGCGGATACTGATCAAGGCATAAGACCAAATACAAGGCAGGTATAAGCAGGGTGACATTGCTAAACAAAGCAAAACACTGCCTACTTTCACCAGACCTGAATTTTAATTCTGCTATTTTGTAAGGCCTTACCTGGAACTGTGCCTCAATTAAATATTCATTCACGAGAAAAAGCTATTTGTGTTTCATAGCAAACAGCTCATACACGATTTACAAATGGATACATATTTCCTTAATTAGCTTTCAACAACCCTGCTAAACAGTCAGGCCAAACTAAATTTATTTCATGTCAAGGCTGCATATACACAGTCACCTTATCTAATCAGCCCCAGCTGCCTTAAAGCCAGTAACTCAGAAACAAAGAGGCTCCCAAACCAAATAACTTCTGTGAGGCCTCCCTGGCAGAGAAGGGGACCAGGCTGATTACTGCTCACCTGCCACACTGAGGCATTCAGGCAACCTGAAACAAAGGGAGTTTTCAGTGCTTCCCAATGACACACCTAGATTGTGAAGTAATTACCTCTGACGCATGGCACAAAAGATAAACACTGAGTCCTGTAGTGTGTTGGCTAGCAACTCCTCAAAACATTTTGGAAAATGATATCATTATGCTGCCTTTAAAATAGCAGGTGAACTTCACCTGTCTACTGCACCGAACTCAGGATCTAGGTACTAATTAAGTACCACTTGAACCTTCAAAATGGAGCTGAAGTGCTGCCTAGGATGTAAACCAGGATTTCATACAGAGTTGATTTTCTCCTAGGCTAATACAGCTTAGCTCAGCATTTCACTTGCTAATAAGCTGATTATCTTTTAAAGGTGGTTTGATGAATTTTTTGGTCTCTTTAATAAAAGACAAATGTAAGATGCGGAAAAAATCTCTTTGTTTACACATAACATGTAACCTTATGGGCACTTTCTGTGCCATTGCTTCATCTGTATGACCTCTCACCAAACACTAATAACACCCTTGAAACCAGATTTGCTAGTCCACTGCTCTGTTTCGACCGTAGAGCACTTATAGTGTGGGAGGAGAAAGGTGAGGTGCTGCTGGACCCCAAAACCAGCAGGGTGTTGTGCCCTTCTACCTGGTATCAGCTGAGGATCTGGTGACTCCTGAGCTGATGGTTCATAAGCTAATTGTTTGATATATTTAACTATCTTGTAGCAGTAAAAATGCTCTAGCTGCAGCAATCAGACATGAAGAAGGGTTTCTGTATCCAAAAAGTGTCTGTTTTTTCCAACAATGTCACTTGGCCTTACAAACATTGCTTTGGGTGATTTAGCACAAACATATGTCTGTTAGAGACCTTCATGGACTTGCCTTAGACTATGTCCAAAGCCAGTCCGAATTCCAGTCTAGACGTGAGAGACACCAGGAGCTCAGGAACTGAAAACACCTTGTAGACAAGGGTGGAACAACCATATTGACCCTAACGCATGTATACACTGTTATATGTGGTATTTTCCCATTAGAAAGTGGGTTGCCCTGTGTTGTTCTCTCTGACTCTGGTCTGTCTGCCAGGGCAGATGGGGAGTGAGCTGGAAGTACAGTGTCAACTATGGCCTTATTTTTGGAGTTCAGTTTTAAGGCCAAATGCTGTTAGCATGGGTTATGTGGTTATAGCAGGGGCTTCATAGGAGGCCATACCAAGTGATGTGGCCTGTCTTAGCGTTTGTGCTGAAATGCAGTCACCCAAGACATGGCCTCAATTCAGTGTTTAGACATGTAGGCTGAGTGCTCTGGGTCTAGGGCCTTGAGCGGCTTCTTGCCTGCAGTCTGTGGGGGAATTGGTCTTTGAGGCCTGTTTACAAAAGCCTGTGAGAAAGGCTCAACCCACTCCTTGCAGACATGATAGACCAAGCCTGTAGGAGCAGTTTCACTGCCCAGCCCTCTGTGGCTGCTCTGCAAGGCATGACAGCAGCTACAAGAAGAGTGGGAAGACTGACAGTCCTGAGTCTGGCCACTAACCTAGGTTCCCTTCACCTGTCTTATACTTTGAGGCCCTGGAAAATGCCAAAAGGGCCTTAGAGACAGCAACAAAACTGGGTGTGTGTTTGCAGATGATTCATGAGGTGGAGTAAGAGCTAGATGTCCTTGCTAAGAGTGGCACATGGGAGCCCCCCACACAGTGGCTGTGCCTGGGACAGTTTAGGGGCCTCCTTGAGACCTGCAGATAAGGTACTCCAAGAAAGCAATGTGGACAGGACAAACTAAAGCTCCCTCTTGATTGTGGTTCAGCATTTCATCCAAACTCTTTGCCTCTGAGTGCAAGTTTCTAGCAGTGCAGTATTTTTTTTCAGTTTTGTTCAAACTGATGGGGACTCTCCTGATCCTTTTGACAGATTGTCCCATAAGCTACCAATGGCACAGCAAGGACACACTTTCTACTGTATTACCTTTCCTTATATTTACATGTGCTCTTTCACTGCATTGCTCTTAATACCCTCCACACCACGTATTGCCTGAAATAACTGCTCACTCATCATTGCAGGGGTTTAGCTGTGCTGTATGAATCCACAGAGATAAGAAACAATATTCTTTAGATAACAACATAGACTCTTGCACAAAGTTCTTTCTACTCTCAGAGTTCAGTCTGCACCCTTATTCAAAAAACAAAAAACAAAAAATCCTCTCCTTTACTGTCATTATTTTAAAATGCAGTGTGCAATAACACTAGTGCAGTGCTTTGGACTTTCAGAATAGTGTTGCTGTTTCAAATAACAAATGCCACCATTTCCCCCTCAGTTGCCAATGTGTAGTATTTGAAATCATCTCTTTCTATGCTTCAGGTAGCAATTAAGTATTGTGTTTCAAACACCACTACACAGCACTGGTGGGTAAATAATGACTTAAAAACGAAGTAAGAAAAAGTTTTGCTTGCTTTTGCAGGTGTTAAATTTCAGCAGGACAATCTAACTCAAACAAAATCTGAAACAAAAGCCACTGAAATACCTAAGTGACAACCTAAGTTCCATTTTAGACAAAGGAGATGATCAAAGTTATATGTCCTGGCTCTAAAATCTCTAACTGCTTATTTTTACCATGGCTGTGAAATTCTGAAATTGGTTTTTAACTTCAGGTCTAACATTTTTGTTTAAATTTTCAATGCACAGGTAAAACAACTGCAGTGTGTGCTTAAACAATTTATTTCTGTAATGAGTATCCTTAAAAAACTCAATAAAACTTGCACTGACAAGTACATCGCAGACTTGAAATGTGAATTTAGGTTATTTTCTTATTCTTCTACTAACTTGGTTATTCCTCCTCTGAGGAGAAATGCAATGCTACGTACTCAGTACCCAGAAGGATTCAAACTCACATCCTGTAAGCAATCTCAGAACACTAGGAAAAAGGTAATTGAGTCATTTTTAGACCCAGCAATTAACTCTGTGGAACTCATTTATGGGAAACTCACCTGTAGTGCAACCCTGCTTGTAGAGAGGAGAATGAAAGCTGGGAGTTATTTCAATGCAAACTAGTGATGCTTGTAAGCGAGCTCTTCCCACAGGACTCAAACTTTCAATCCTGCCTCAATGTCAAAGCCCTTCAGAGTCAAGACTGAAGGACTAGGCCTGTAACAGAGGCCTCATGGAGAAAATTCCAACAGGCGCCCATTGTAATTCTTAATTGGTTACTTTAGATTACTCTCTCAGCCAGCCCTTGTTAATGTGAAATGATAACCTTGAACTGTGTTCATGGTTTAAGTATTACCCAAAGACCTGCACGCATCGTATCCAGGGACAAAAGTCAGAAATTCTTTTGCACTTGTGTGAGGTCAGAATCAGACTGAAAATAGAAGAATTACTTTAGTGCAAGGATCATAGTTACCCAGCTGTTTATGGACCTGATCAAACAGAATTTGTCCATGCCAGTCTGGAAATAGTAAGAGCTTACGGGCCTGATTCTAGTCATGGTGCTATTGTCTGATATCTTGTGCAATCTTATCTAAACATGAGTCTAGCTGGAAGAGGTGAGTCCTGTGTTCTTTAGAAAATTCAGATGACATGAATGGGACAGACTAGTGGTTGAGCAATTATAAAAATCTGAGGAAATTTGTGTTTCATTGTTTAGAGGAAGCTGAAGTGGTATTGGGCAGATCAATTGCTGTATTAAAACTCAAGATAAGTGATCATGCATGTTTTCTGTCCTGGATAGAGGCAGAGGAAAAATTCTTTAAAATACAACTGATCTTCACACATAACCATTCTYAGGTCTCTGGTGCATTTTTTCCAATATGCTCTCTCACATACACATTAATTACTGCTGGCTTTGATATACATAGACTCCCCTCACTCCTCAGAGTAGACTAGCTGGAGTGTTTGGTGGCACTTCTCATGTGAGGGAGGCCAGCCAGATTTGACTCACAGCTAAGTAAAAACAAGGAGAGAGGTGGTAAATATGAACCCACTCCTTGCATCACTGAAGTATTTTATCTCTCCTTCTGGGCTCATTATCTACACAAGCCTTCCAGCTTGGACCTATGCTCCTTAGCTGGTTCTCAGCACCCACAAGCTGCTTCTCTGGTCCCTCAGAAGTCCCTCTGCTCTGCTCTGCCCTGCTTAGCAATTCCTTTTGCAATTTCCAACCCAAAGCTGCCTTTCCCCCACTCATTTACCCAGCGCCTCCTCTGTTTCCAGTCATGGCCCATCAGCAGTGCTCTTCAAGCCACCCTGCAGTTCAGCAGCTCTCAACTGTCCCTGCTCCTCTTTGACTTCTCACCCCAGCTGGGAGGCACCTACCTGCACAAAGGACATCTGTTCTCCCTCCAGGCAAGGTGGGACAGGAGGGAATGCTGGAGGGGAGGAGTGGAGCAATCCCTGTTGTTCACAATAAGGAAATAGGGTGTGGTGTTATCCTGAATTTGCCTGAAATAGTCTCTCACCCAGGACAGCTGGTATCCTGGAAAGAGAGAAAATCGCTCTGAATTACCATCTGGGTACTACAGCAATGGCAAGGTCTTATAGCACTAAGAGTTTTGTTCTGCATAAAATAGTTAATAAAGCCATTGCCAATAGACAGGGTGAGCTTACTGCAGGTACTTTGGGCTGGGAACAGGCTGCTGTGGGACATACAAGGACCCCCACTGTAGCAAGCCTAGAGGGCAGTACATGCAAGAGAGAAAGGGCCTGCTACAGCAACCAATAAACAGCATAACAAGTCAGTTTTTTCTATTTTTCATGTCTTTTTTTTTCTATTAAAACTCAATTATTCAATTAATATGGCAGCGAGCAGAATTTATCCACAGGTTTATCCATAAAGGAAGTAATTTATTGGCTGCTTTACAACAGTGCTGTGTAAACACTTGAGTTGCATTAAGTACTACATTTTTATAGGAGTAGTGGCATATTCAGGTGAGCAAACACCACTTTGGAGAAAACAGAATAAATCAAACACTTTTGGTCCAGGCCAAGCCCTCACTGCTACCAGACTGTGGCCATGTAAAAATAAATTAATTTTGTTAATGAAGTAATTGAGGAACTGAAAATGATCCCAACACACTCTTTTAAACCCAATGTTTCTATTATTTCCACAGGATTTCTGCTTCATGCAGCTTGAATATAGCCTTTGGGAGGCCTTGGTCTTCCTCCAAACTCTCATGAGTTTTAGTCAGTCAGGATCAGGCCCGGGATGGGCACCTGAAAGCAAAGAGGTGAGAAAGGCAGTCCAAGGGACCATGGTTAGTTTCCAACACTAAATTGGAGTGATTTCCTATGAGTATCTTAAAATACTCTTCAAAAATTACAAGTATTTATAAATATATCACTGTGCAGCCACTGTATTGTCCTGTTGCATCTGCCTCTGTGTAAGAGGCAGATTTCACCCTCTTGTTGTTCACTAAATCACAGAACAGGTTTCAAATTTCATGATTCAGATTTTATTCTCTTCACAGAAGTAACACTATTCCTTGCAGTGCACTTTCACTGCTGAATTGCAAGCGGAACTGGCACAGAAGGTGATTGTATCTGCAGGACCCTCCCCCAATTTGCAGTGTTCTTTTGCCTTCAACTGTGTATCTGAATTATTCACTGGGACCCTGTAGCAAGGTATTTATCTCATTTTTAGGCTATTGACTTCAGGTCATCCTTGAAACCAGCACCCTCCAGACTTCAATGAAGTTACATTATATGCTTAACTCTGTATGTATGCTTAGGAATCTTGCTGAACCAGTGCCTGAATAAAGCATGGGTCCAGCAGGTATTCCTGTACACGCTCAAGGATAATAGACTAATCCAAATAGGCAGAGCTGACAGACAAGTTCTGGTGACTGCGATCTTCAGTAAAAGTAATTTTCATCTATATTTTTAGAATCATTTCTGTATGGCGTCTGTACATTGCAAGTCACTGTGACATACATACGGCCCTGTTTTCTTGCAGACATGGGATCTTCAAACTTTTGTTCTCTATCCTTCCACATTACAGTGCAATTCCTCCCCTTTATGAGCATGCATACAAAATGTCCTTTATGTTCCCTTCTCCAAAATTGTGTATCATTTCCCTGACCTCTGGACCTCATGTTTGCATGATAAAAGGTGCAACTATTTTCCTTCACAACAAGATTTCCAAAAAGCAACAAGATTGACTTTGCAAACAAATTTTCAGCCTCTCATTAGGTTGCCAAGAATGTGGTCAGTCTGGTAAGAAATCTTTGTGTGTGGTGAATTCATTTTATTTAAGCACTCCTTAACTTTACTCTTTTAAAAGTGCCTTCTGAATGTAAAGGCAGAGACTACTACTCAGCCTACCCTTCCTGTGCTTTACAAACTGTTCATTAATGAGGCAGGTAGAAATTGATTTTATACGATTGATCATGAAAATCTGTGTTAACAATTGCAACCACAAATTAGCACCTTTCATGACTATAGTATCTGTCCCAAACTTTCCTCAATTACAAACTGTTCCTTAACAATTACAGTTTATTCTCTGTTATTCTGGAGTCTCAGAAAACTCTGAGCAGTGGATTGCATTGGTGATCAGGACATTGGCAAGGCAGAATCTCGGTCTAAAGAATTTTTAAACACTATACACAGATCCTATTTCCCCCATGGTGTATGAGATTCTCTGTGATTGTAAAACTTCACCAACATTCTTTTGTGATGCCTTTGATTCGGGGTGGTGGTGAAACTGTTAGTCCCAGTAATCTGTAATTACAGCATACGGGTATACCCACACAAATCAGAAACACACACAAATCAACACCTCAACTAACAATGCAGTTTAGCCATTTCAATGTTGGGGAATCACTTGCATTTTACTTTTGGCATAGGTTGATTCAGTTCTCAGTGAAGTCAGTAAGAGCTTGAGAATCTTTCTGTTTGCTTCAATGATAAGTAATCAACCCAATAGTCAAGATTTATTTTCCATATATCAGCCCAAGTGCTCAGCTTGATCAGCCAGTTTATATCCTGAGTTCCGAGGCAGAAAATTCATCGCATACAAATACCATTTTGTGAGATCTTAGTTGACAGATGGATTTATAAGTTGATAATATAGTCTTTTGATTTACACACATTGGTTAACTGAAGCTTTTTGTAAGTGTGGGTCTGTCCAAAACCACTTCTTGAGGAACAATACTGAAATCATTTGCCCACTCAAGATACACTGAAATTCTTGAAACAACTCTCACAGGTTTCAATGGGCTTTTGATCAAGCTCTGAACCAGAGAGGCAAGGGATTCCCAAATTTTATTTTCTAAGTACTATCATCAGTAACAGAAGCGCCCAGCTCTGTGAAATGCTGTGTAAAATTCTGTAGCACACTGTTGTATATGACTTGAATTACTGGTGGTACAGATGCGACAGCCTGGAAACTCCTACAGTATAGAATACCTGAACAAACAGCCTTCTGAGAGAAATTTTTTTATTGAATTACATAGATTAGGTAGATTCTTGAAAGAATGGTTTTCTCTTTCTTCCAACAAGACTTCATATTTAAAGTGAATACCTAAAAGCCATGATACACCCTAAATAGCTGCATAAAAAACTTATAGCCAGGATAGCTCTTTAGAAATCACAAAGAACTATCAGGTGACCAGTAACATAATCTTTAGTTTAAACAATTCAGTACTTTTGAGAATAATTCTAGTTTTCTGGAGCATAAAATAAATAGGTCCTGAAATCCTATGACAGAGATTGGACAAACAGGAACAGCTTGTGCCAAGCTCATGTATCATGTTGTAACTCCACTTGCCAACCAGTTGGTCTGAATCAGGAAATGGTGCAAACTGAACCAGTCAAAGTCCAACTAATTAATATTTTACTATACCCATCAATAGACAAGACTGTGAAAAGTCCCTCCCCATCCAAGTGTTCATGGTATAGGCCTACTACCTGGCAGAAACTTTCCAGGAGTCTTTTGGCTCTGGCTCCAGAACAACGTAGATCTTGACTGCACAAATTCCTCTGGGAAATTAAGAGCAATTCCTCTGGGAAATTAAGAGCTTATACAAATTAGTATCATTAGGCTACACCAGTAGGTGACTGCATTTCCATGCCCTCTTTGACTACCAGAAAATGCTCTGGCTATAGAAAACTGAGGATTTCCCACTATACTCATCTCCACGAGGCCTGAGTGCTGCATTCTCCTGAGAATTATACGAGACACCTCCATGGATGATGATCCCTGCAAGTCTTAAAAGAGGCGAATAACACTGCGCAGGGAGTCTTGTGCTAAACTTGTCAAACTAATACTTGCAGTTGTGGCTTACTCAAAGTGCTGTCTTAGTTGAACCAAGTTTGGTCAACTGGAGAAAAATCCACACCCACGCAAGAATAGTGGCCACTTGCATCTTGACTCTCCTCCCAGAATGGGTTGGCAGACAGCCTGCAGTATGAGGAGCAATGCTGAACTCTTCAACCACATGAAACGACAACCTGGTCTTTAATCTTTCCCAGTGGAGTCTTCCAACCTTAACCTCAGGTGCATGCTGATATACCAGCCAGACCCAGTGGAGACAGGCAGAACTGCAGCCACCAAAATATATGCCTCAACCATAATCACAAATTGTTTCTATAAATACCGAGTATGAAACTGACACATGGGTTTTATGGCCCAGGTGTTCTGGAGGCTATTTTTGAATGGCACAGGATCCTAGTAACATATTTAGCCAATTTGTTAAATGTTTGCAAAGTGTTGTACTATATGCCAAAAATAAATCTTCAGTGACCTGATCAGTAAGACTTTGGGCAGCCCTGCTGTGACAGTGTGCTCCTTCCCCCCCACTGATGTGCTCTCTCCCCCTCAACCTGACCTCCCTGTAAACAGCATGTATGTAGGGGCTAGTTGAGCATGCACCAACTAAGGCCCATCTAGTATGCAAATATGACTATGAGTCAATCATCTCCCCCCCATAAATAGGGGGCAGCCCAGAGCCCCTTGAGCTCTCCTGCATGGCAGTGGGCTGCACTGCACTGCAGAACCTCCCCTTGAGCAGGGACACCTCTCAAGGTTACTCCTCGAGGTTGAGAGATTCCTTACCCACAACAGATCCTCGGTAAGTGATTAATAGCATGCTGAACTTTTGCAAACTTCGTGAAACTTTGCTGAGTTATATCTCTAATTGCACACATAATCCCTTAGACATAAACCGTTGACCAAGTCTGAGACTAGGACTGGATCCAGCTGCACCTAGGCTCCTCTCCGAAGGAGTTTAGAAAGCAAGGGGGTCCAGTCTGAACCTCGTGACTCAACGAGAGGGTTTCCTTCGCACACACTCCTTTAGATATGAACCGTTGACCAAGTCTGGGACTAGGACTGGATCCAGCTGCACCTAGGCTCCTCTCCAAAGGAGTTTAGAAAGCAAGGGGGTCCAGTCTGAACCTCATGACTCAATGGGAGGGTCTCCGTTGCACATGCGTCTGACCCTGTCCTTCATGCAGTAAATAACTGAGTGAACCTTGCCAATTGAACCTCATTAAATTGTTCTTATTTACAATTGAACTTTGTTAAGTCGCCTTCTCACTGCAATAAACATAGTGCTGCTTCCCTCTTACAAGCGAAGTGCATCGCTCCTTTCACGACACCTGCCTTTGATGAGGTGGAGATAAGTGAGGACACTCCTATTGGGAGACCAAATTCAGCAAAGCTGACACAGGCACATATGACATACACCTCCCATCCTGTAGCACGATATTGCACTTGTACATCTAGAAGTGGACACAGCCTGGCTGCTTCCTGCAGGATCACATCGCTTGTGTCAGGGTTCTGCGGACATGCATGTGCAGCAGTTCTCCTGGAGCTACATTCCTGTGAGCCATGGTGCAGTACAGGACTTTGTAGCCACTTGTGGCCTGTCCCCCTGTGACTGCCACTGCACACTTTCACAGCTGGATTAACTCCTAAAGCAGCTGCAGCAGTAGGTCCATCCCTTTCCCGCTCCCTGCATCTCTTGTCCACCATGCAGTTGCCCCTACAAGCCTGTTACCCCTTGCTGTTACAGGGGCTCATGGACGAGTGGCAGTGGCTCCATGAGATGCTCTTCCCCCTGGGCACTTAACACTGGGGCTGAAAACCCGAAATACTGCTCAGAACCCCCCCCCCCCAGGTGTCCGGCAACCCCACCCGCGGCCGCTGCTGCTCTCCCAGCCACCTCGGGGCCCTCGCCGCGGCCGCCGGCAGCCCCAGCCCTGTGCCCGCGGCAGCCTCCCCTCTGCGCCGCCGCCATTTTGAGCACGAAGCCCAACGGCCCGGGCGTGGCAGGAGGTCTCCGGGCCGGGACGACTCGTGCCCCCTGGTCCCCGGCTGGGCACGAAGGCGCGGTCTTCCTCCTCAACGCGGTAAGGCTGTGACGGAGGCACCCACACCGCCGGACGCAGCTCCAGAGGCGACCCCACTGGACACGGCGAGCCACCGGGCTACCGGCGCCGCCAGGAGGGCGGGGCGGGGCGGGGGAGCGGCGCGCCCGCACCCCCGCTGGGGGCACTGCGCATGCGCACAGCAGCCGCCGCTCGCGCCACACCCCGGCCGCCGCCCGGGGCGGGGTGGGGGGGTCGTAGGGAGCATTAGGACTTTGCCCTGGGAGAGGTGGTGTCGTCACAGGGGCGGCGGCCAATGAGCGAACGCGATTAAAATAGCGCCCTATAAATAGCCGCGGGGGGGAGAGGATGACATGGTTGGCGCGGCGCGGGTATGGGTGTTGGGTGGGTGCATAGCCCGTCCCGGCGGCGGCTGTTGGTCGCCGCCCCCGCCAGGGGTGTTTCCGGGCCTCGTGTCCGTCCATCCGCCTTCCCCGGGCTCCCGGTCGCAGCCCCGTCCTCGTCCCTATCGTGCCGGGGCTGCAAAATCCCTGGCCCCAGCGGTCGTGGATCCCGGTGCCATCGGGGCGCGTTGCCCCTCGGGAGAGGCCCGGGACAGGGAGCGGCGCCCTCGGGGCCTTGGTGCCTGCCCTGGTTGCTTTATTTTTCCTCAAGGACACGATGACCCTTTCCTTCTAGCTTTATTCATTTCCTGCTTTCAAGCATGCTCTCTCCTTTGCTCTCTTTTTTTCTTAAACAGATTTGAGGGTAGCCAGTGCCCTGTGATTAAGTAAAAGACTGTGCCTGGCAGTAGCTTCTCGTGCATGCTCTTAGAACAGCATCACTTTAAGATTTAAGACTGGCTGTTAACAGCGAAGGAAGTGGGGTGATAAAGTTTATCATGTTAGCCTATATTCTTCCTCCTGTCCCCTATTAATCTGAACTGTGCTGCTACAAAAAGTAGTTTCAGAGATACTGTAAGCCAGGCCTTTCTGGGGGTGATCCTGTTGGAAGGATGCAGATGTGCCCTGCAGCTCATAGAGGTGCTGGGGTTCATTTCTCAGGCCCCCCAGTTCTATACAGGCATACAATATGAATATGCAAACTAAGGGTACCCACCAAAGAAGAAACATGAGGCAAGGTTTTCTTTTTATCCTCTTTACTACTGTGAGAGACTGAATGCATCCTTGCAGGTTGAGGTGAATAGAGGACTGTATTGCAACAAAAAAAAAGTGTAGAAACATGACTGATTACAAGTGACTGGTCTTCCATTTGAGGATTTTTGCTTTATTTTTGGTATGTGATTAGAGAATGTTAAAAACACACTGCGTTCATGACTATGCATAAGGCTTCAAGCACTAGAATTGCTGTGGCTTGGGTAGGGGATGTGTCCTACCTGTATAAACTACCCTTTTTCTGTAGAAATGCTCATAGCACGCTTGCTCTCAGTCTGCACTATGCAGCTGTTACACGTTCTCACCTTACTAATTACATATACTGCACTGCCACTGTAGTATCAGATAAGGTGTCTCTGCTAGTGTGACCAGTCATATTTTGACATAAATCTTTTTTTTTTGGTGCCTGAAAATTCTCAGGATTTGGTAAAGTAATAAAAATATGCTTCTGTGATATCATGCATAATATCTTACGTATTTTTATGTATTCCCCAGCTGAATTCTGTTCTCTAAATGTGAAGTTTGTTCTCTTTTTTTATAAAGTGGCCATTGGATTCAAGGCATTTACTGTAATGGTTAACATAGCAGGTGGTGGGAAGAAGGATCATCAAATGAAATGATCAGATGGCAGGTTCCAGAGAAGACAGCTCTTCACACAAAATGTAATTAAATCATGGAACTCATTGCTACAGGATGTTGTGGATGTCAGAAGTTCAAAAAACAATTAAGTAAGTGCAATCATGGAAGAAAAATCCATCCAGGGATGTTCAACACAAGCACCTCTGATTCAGGAACTCTTTGAGGTGCAAATCCGCATCCTGTGGAAGCATTTTGGGGAGCAGCCTTCCCTGTTCTTACTTCGTCATTAGGTGATTTCTATTGGTCGCTCTAGGAAATGAGAGTACCTGGCTGGAGTAAAAATATGCTGTTCTGATCCAGCACGTCATGTCATTCAAAATTCTTTTCACAATCTTAAGTCAGTCATAGACAGCAATTCTTGTAATAAACTTTTGTGATACCCAAATATTGTTTCCTTATGCTCTGTATGTGTCTTTTCTTTCCTGTCTGTTGCTTTAATTGTGGACTTGAAGGAGGATGGAGGGTTGTTTTGTTATATGCATAACACCTTATCAAGCTGAGCCCTGATCTGTGCCTGGATTTTCTAGATAATTATTTGATTTAAATAAATATTAATAATCTATATTTCTGAAAAAGTCCACAAGCCTCACAGGTACAGATTCCATGATCCTGATCTGTATGGCCTTACATTCGCTGTTGAGGAACGTGGGATGGGACCTTGCCAATCTGCTGACACTGGGTGCCATAAAGAGTGTGAAGCGGGTGCAAGAGAGCGGGCACAGGGGCCGTGCAGTGTCAGCGCCTGCCTCTGCACTGACTCACCCAGTGCTGGCTCCTGCGTCCCATAACGTGCACACGCATCCCATGCGTTGGCATTGCCTCTTCCCCAGCATAACCTGGCGGGGGCTCCAGGGCATGTGGAGAGCCCGTGGGTGCGAGAAGCATTGTCGTATTCCAGGTCTGCCCATGACAGTGCCTTCGTGTTGGGTTCCTTCAGCAGAAGGGATGAGGTGTCTCTGAGGAGGTGCAGCAGGTCTTGCGAGGGGCTGAGCAGGGCCCTGCCGGTCACTGTGTGCCCACAGGAGGCTCGAGGCCTGGGGTTGCTGGTAGATATGGGGTCACTGGGTGACACTTCAGTCCATGGCTTGGATGTGCTGTTCAAGAGCCTATACTGTCAGGTAGAGCTGTTCATGGGCGGTCACTTAAAGACAATGACATCAAGTGGGGGCTGTGCTAAAAAAAAAGTCCTGCAATGCAGTACCATTGCATTGACCATAGAGAACACTTTAAAATGTCATTTTGCTGGGAGTATTTTGCCAGCTGCAATTTGGGAACTGTTCTGAGTTTTCCAAAGTGAYAAAAATACAAATCAAGCAGAAATGTGACGCAGTTGACAAGCAGCAGCGGAAGACACGTAGAGACCAGATTAGTCGCAACAAAAACGGCTGTGGCTACTGCCTCACCCATATGGTGAGAGCACTGCCCTTGCCTCTGGCAGCACAAGGTAAGTACTGGAATGATCAATCTATCAAAGTCAGTGTGGCAGAAGTTAGTTAGAAGGAAGAAGAAAATATGGTGGGATGAGCTGTGTCACCTGTCACCCCTTTTTAGGAATGGCATCAACAAGCACATAGTTGGAAGACTTTGGGCTCTCAGGTGCAGGACCCAGCAGAGACGTAGCAGGGAAAGCGCCGTTCAGTTTGCGCTGGACCATGACGCTGAGGAATGGGGCTTGGGGCACTCTAGCTGAGCATGTCTCTTGAGTGCATGCAAAATGCCAATTTCTGCAAGCTTGTAACAGTGACCATTTCAAGGAGATTTTCCTATGAAGATCAGGGAGGACATCCTGGTTGGAAATATCTGGTAAACACCAAATGCCTGCCCCAGCATTGGAGCGGTTCAGACCTGACCAGAGAAAAAGTTGCTGTTTTTTTTTTTTTTAATGTGGACAAAATTTTTCAGAGACAGGTGAGCTATTTTAGCTGTATATTTTCTTTTCTGAAGTAATCAGTCTGAGACTGATTTCAGCCCCTAAGGTTGGCATTTGCCAAGCTGTAGGACTGTGTAATGGGAATCATCAGCCAATTTAATAATCGGAGATGGTATCTTCTACCCATAATACTCATATATGTCTTATGGATTATTAATGCTCCATACCTCCCAAGCTTCTGGACACAAAGTCCAGGAAACACTGAGTTGTTGAGGAGTGGAGGTCAGGGGTGGCCAGCTGTGGCTGCTGAGCTGCAGGTGGATCTTGAGCAGGACAAGCGTGGTTCCTGGTGACATCCCACACGATGCGCAGAAGGCTGTGCAGGCACAGACAGTGCCAGGCAATCTCAGGCTCCAGCTCTATGAAGAAGTACGTGGGCAGAAACTGCTGCCCAGCCCCATGGAGATGGTGGGCACAGGGAAGTCTGTGAACCCCTCCTGGAGCTCTCTCTGTTGCCTTAAACCTTGACCACAAGAAGGTTTTGGCAGGCAACTTACAGGAGCATGGAGGTTGGTCACCTTAGAGTAACCTCACTTCTCCTCCAGCCTCAGACATTCACTAGCCACTGCCACACAGCACAGACCCAAGGATCAGCTATAACTCCATTTGCGTCAGGTACACCACTCTTCTACCTCTCATTACCAACCAGCTCCCTCCCCAGGTGTGAGGATGTTCCTTCTGCACATTTCTAATGCTACTTTTTGCAAATGTTTTGGTGCAGAAGGAAGGAAATGCAGCAGCAGCTGCCCAACCACTAATCTGTCTAAGAGCAAAATGCACTCTCTGGGTCAGGGCAGTGCAGTGTTTTCTTGGCGTGTTTGCAGCCAGAAAGGCTCCTAAGTAGATTCTGATGTTACTGCTAACTTTAAGGCTGCCTTAAAGAACTCTCCTGCTGGCAGAGAAATGTGACTGCAAGGCTGACTGCAGAACGCATCACGTTCTCCCCATAGGAAACAGCCACTTGTGAAAGGTGGCATGGGGTGGCCATTAGAGTCTTTTAAACTTGGGTACACCTTATCCATGTGAAGAAGTATTTTTCATCAAGTGAGCATTCCTGGTACCCATACATACTGTGATTATCATTAAACAAATATTGTATGTAAGAAGGATGGAAACTGGTTTATGAACTTTTTCCCAAACACAGCCATTAACTGTTGACAGAAGAACACAGATTGCACCATATGTTAGAGCTAAGAAGAATTGGTTCTGCTATTCTAATACGTTCTACAAATTTATTGCAAGATCATTTTTACCGTGTAGTATTCTCTTCATGCTATATTTATTTTCTTAAGTACAAATGTAGAAGTATAGATATGATTTATAGGCTTGAACTGTATTCCTAAATTCTAATGAAGTAAAAATGTCACTGTCTCATATGAATGACTCTGCAGGAAAAATATAAGAACTTTAGTTGTAGCTAATTTTCCAAAAGTACTCTCAGCCCCCATTATCACAGGTGGAGGGGGAAAGCACAAGCAGCATAGCTACACCACCTTACAAAGCTGCTGACCTTACAGAGTCTCTTGTCAGTTTTACACCACCACAAACAAACCAACCTTTCACATTCTACTTTAAAAAAATGTTATGAAGTCAGGAGCACGTCTTTCTAGAGATGAAGAGACCTGTTTTCTTTTCTATAGCTGTATGTAGTTCACATGACATCAGGTAAGTGGAGACGGGGCCTTCCTGAACAGCACCTTTAATGTGACGTGAAAATCCAATATGATGTACCTGCTTTGGAATTTCTCTCAGTTTTCTCTCACATGACCTTTCATAAGCCAGTATTCCTAACTTACTGCTATGCATACAATTCATCAATGTTTTTACAACAATTTAAGAATAAAAATAATGTCACAGCCAATTTAAATACAACAATTCAACACTTTCTAACTATCTTTTCAAACTAATAAAGTATAAAGCAGAAGTGGCAAAAAGAAAAATCTTCCAATTGATGGCTTCCTTTTTGGAAAATTTCCAAAACAAATATTTGAGTCAGCATTTGGTTGCCTGAATGTTTTCACAAATGATCCACAGCAATGCTCTTAGTGATATTAAGTCTCCTGTAAAGATATGACAAAACATCACTTCAGTAATGAGTAATCTTTAAAACTGACAGATAATATTCCACTAAAGAGCATCTGAAGTGGCACAGGCAGCTCAGTGGGGCCACGGGACAGGGACAGGTCAGTGTCTTTTGATGCAGAGCAGTTGTGAAGAACACACTAAGTGCCTACTGCTTTCAGTGCAGGTGTTTACACAGAGTGCCCCGTCCGGAACGCCTGCCATGTGGCATCACGGTGGTGCCCCAGCAACTGGAAGAGAAGGATTGGACACTTCAGTGCATGACTCTGAGGAGCTGTGCAAGAGAGCATGCTGTGAGGTTGAGCCGTTCCTGGTCGGTCACTTAAAGAGAATGACATGGGGGGTGGGTGCAGGGGGGAGGCTAGCTTTAAAAGCGAAGTCCTGCAATGCAGTACCATTGCCTTGAGCATAGTGAACACGAAAAATGTTGCCACGCTGGGGCACAGATGTACTTTTATGAGTTTGCTCCACTGGGGAAGCTGGCTGGCAAATAACCAGGTCCATGTGGCAGCGTGGGTGCCTTTTGCCAGGGGTGCCTGGTACCTTTGCAGCAGCTCAGCAGGAAAGGGGGATTTGAAGCAAAACTGAGGCTGGACTTAGCACGTGGCTCGATTGCCTCAGCAGTGCTGTGGGGTCAGCAGCATGAGGAGCACTCGGTACCCCTAGAGGGTCCTGGTGGCAGCTGGCTCCAAAAACACCAAGAGCTTTGGGAACGACAGCCTTTGTTCCCATGCCTGCTGAGGTGCCCGGCCAGGGCTGTGGGGAAGGAGGGGGCGACGGCACACTTGTTTTCCCCTTCGTCGTTCCCATGCCAGGGGCTGTGGCTGCCTTGTCGGGCCCTTCCCGTGCCCTGGCGGGGAGGCAAGGGCAGCGTTTTGTCCCCCCCCATCAGCAACTGAGAGCCCCATGAAGCTCTCCAGAGGCTGAGCCTAAAGCTCTGCTTCCCGCCACAGCCGCTCCCCATTAGTTAGGACGCGGCATGTGGAATTTTCATTCCCATCTTTGTTTTCAGGATTTTGGTTTTGAGCCGAGGGTACGGAAAGGCTCTTTTTTTCATACCTCCTCAGGTTACATCAGGCAGT
Source organism: Apteryx rowi (assembly GCF_003343035.1). Lineage (NCBI taxonomy): Eukaryota > Metazoa > Chordata > Aves > Apterygiformes > Apterygidae > Apteryx > Apteryx rowi. The sequence continues at coordinate 3,343 of NW_020450703.1, read as the reverse complement.
CTGACACCGGTTTCGCAGCTGCTCCCACGGCTCTATAAGACGGGCAGAAGCCTGGTGCCTGAGCCTGGCTCGGTGCAAGCTGGGGAGATGCTGGCCAAACCCTTGCACAGCTCACAACGCGCGATAAGCAGGAGCAGTGCTCGGAAGGGCTCTACGCTAAACAAGCTGCACATGGCAAACACGAAATTAATACTTGCGGCGTCAGCCGCCTGTGGCCATGCTGCAAGCCGTGGAGAACGGGTGGCTGCGCAAGGCTGCAGGTGAGAGAAAAGGCTTTCCCCACAGGCAAATGCGTCTTGCTTCAGTGTTAGCAGTGACATCTGGTGGCAATGCACGGGAAGTTCAGCTTAAATCTTCTTACAGGCTATGGCTGCGCTTCAATGGCTAATCCCCATTGAAGGACATTGTAAAGTACAGTTCTTTCGGGCAAAACCATATACCGACTGCGCAACGTGCCAGGAACAAGGGCTAGCCAGGGGACTGGCTGCACACAGCGTGATTGGTTGTTTTTCTTCTTTTGGTGGTGGGACGCAACACTGGACGCAAGGAATCCACCAAAACGCCGTCTATTTCTGAAAAGCGGTTGATGAAAACCTGTTGGTATTACCTTTAGCTACTACCGCTTCTGAAAKTTCTCCAAACCTTACAGCCTTTCCAAGTGAAGGAACCTGGCAAGACTTCAACTCCCACTTTGAAGGACATAGTTCAATAGGCAGGACACACTGAAAAGGGCAGCAGTGAAGGTGGAGGGGCTTGACACAGAAAAAGGGGACAGCGGAGAGGGGCTAAAGAAAGCTCCCTTGGCAATTTTTGGCTTGTGTCTTGCACAAAAAGAAGGAATGATCCTCAATGGAAGTGACAACATTCAAGTGGATTAACCTGGATCCGCCAAGGCTTTGGCTTTGCCTTTGTGTAAGGGGAGAAGAAGCCTCCAACAGCCTCAGCGGAGGCAGGCAACGTGCCAGGGGAAGAGCAAAACAGGCGCTCATGCTCTTTGTCAGACACTAACAGTCTCCTTGGTGTGTTTCTTCAGCAGGTGGATATAACACTTTTTTACTTCCAAGGAGAGAAATACCCCCTCCCTCTCCCCACAGAAGAGCTACATTAAGAAGCCATCCTTGAGTGTACCTGCCAGGACATGGATAGCATCAAATACCTCGCAGACCAGTTGCTCTTCTCCAAATGATACCTGAATTCCGGAAATTCATTGTCATGGCTAAACGGAAAATAAACACAAAGGGAATGAACACACGAGTACACCTGTAACTCTAATGAAACCACAGCAGGAGGAGAACCATCAGAAGGAAAATGTAATGTGAGTTTCAAAAGTGGTTTCATCGAGGACCACCAAGGTGGACACGTGCGCATCATAATGTTGTGGTTTCTATACTAGATGGATTTCAGACTGTGCAGGTATTTCAATTGCAGCTTCTGAAGACTGACTAATAGAAGAACCCAAATGCTTCTCTTGAATTGGCCCGCGAGAAAGCAGACACGGGTGTTTTCATCTATTTCCAAAGCAAGGACATGAGTATTGACCGCTGAGGAGGTAAGCCCTTGTTCTGAGGGAAGGAATCGGTCACCTGACTGTTCAGCCAAGCACGGCCACTTCTGCTTCTGTTTGGGATGAACATAGCACTCTGCAGCTCAGGGAGCTCATACAAAGGAGTTAAAAGGCTGTTATGGTATACAAGTGGCTGTAGACAGTATTGACTTCTCTGTTCCCGCAACAAGGACACAGGCACAACTGGGCACAAYCGGGAACACCACGGAAAAGAGCACAGCAGCGCTGGCTGCACAACATGAGCAATAAGAGTGACCAGAGTAGGGAAAACAGTGTGGCAGGAAGCAAACAAGACAAAGTAACTGTTTTATTAAGGATGAACGACAGGATCTTGGGAGSTGGTTTTCATTTGCTTAAGCTACAGTCAAGCACTGTCCTCCCCAGAACTGTCTTCTCCATTGCTTCTTCCACTTCCACCATCCACCAGGGAAGGAATTCTGTCTCAATATCTGTAAGAATGTGAGAGGAAAAAGAAAACAGGAAACAGGAATCTTTTATTAGCGATGAAGGACAGGATCGTGGGAGCTGCTTTTCATTTGCTGCAATCAGAGGGCAGGCATTGCTGTGAGACACACAGCAGTGTCTTGGAGGGAAACATGCTGAGCAATTCAGGCTAACAACAGCTCCTGCTTTTCACTGAAAGCAGTCCTGGTCTCTGGTCTGCCAAAAGTCGTCGGTCGCTATGACTCAAGATTTCCCACTTACCCTTGTATTTCCCAAACCTTGCTCTTTGCATGCGGTGAGAATGTTAGAGAACAGGACTGGAAGCTGGCTTCATGGATCTTTTACCTGTTCTATTGGTCAGTTCACACAGGCAAAAAACCACCCATACAAACCTCTCTCTGCTGGGTCACAGAAATCCTCGCTCTCATCAAAATTGCTCCAGACTGATGGAGTGGGATCAGCCAAGTAACACTCAGCAAACACCTGAGAAGCAGTTTTCTCTGTGGTCTCCTGTTCCTGCTGCGCTTGCACCTKCTGGTGTTGGCAGCATTCCTGCCAAGACAATGTCGCACGTCAAACTTGCAGGCCTCTAGCTATTCCTCCTTTCCTCTGGAGTCTGAAGAGTGATCACAGCGTGCAACCCATGCAGCAAAGACAGAACCAAGGGAACAAGTATGGGGAGCACCCAGTCTTTAGGGCCTCTCCTTTTGCCAAAACCCTTCCTAGGAAGAAGTGGTGGAAAGCAAGCTTGTATTCCACCTATGGAGGATCAAAACCCACGAAGACTAGAGGGAAACACCTCCCTTTCATAGACCTTTCTTTCTACTTGGCAGCTCTGTAAAGCAATGATGTTGTGACCGACCAAGCTACAGCCTTTCCTGCTCTCTTACCGTGCCCTGATCTCCGGACACAAGGCTTTCTTATTCTTGCAGATAAGCTGATGGGGAGCATTGGGGTGAGCTGAGGATGGTCCAGGAAAAGGACTTGCCCTTTCTCTTTATGATTTTCTGGGTCCTCCTAATAGAGTTCCTTTCATCCTTCAAGATCTTGAGAGGTAGGTGTGCACATTAGGTACTGCAGGCCTTAAAGGCTAGGAAGGTGCCTTTCTTATTTTTGAGCACTGTGACTATTCCTTTAACAGCTCTCATAAYGCAAACGGCTAAGCTAACTGCTTGGCTGTCAGCGGCACTGGGTACAGAAGGAAAATGCTCTTGGCTTTGGCCTCTTGAGCTGGTGTCCCTGGAGCACACCTGCTCCAAAGAAACACACCAGCGTCCTGCTGCTGCAGCAGAGCTAACTGCAGCGGGCAGCCAGACGGCACCCCACTGCTTGGAG
>NW_020450702.1:761279-775345 GCF_003343035.1 Apteryx rowi | reverse complement strand
AGGGGACTGGAGCATCTCTCTTATGAGGAAAGGCTGAGAGAGCTGGGCCTGTTTAGCTTGGAGAAGAGAAGGCTGAGAGGAGATCTTATCAATGTGTACAAGTATGTGAAGGGAGGGTGTCGAGAGGATGGGACCAGACTCTTTTCAGTGGTGCCGAGCGACAGGACGCGATGCAACGGGCACAAACTGAAACACAGACAGTTCCATCTGAACATGAGGAAATGCTTTTTCACTGTGAGGGTGACAGAGCACTGGAACAGGTTGCCCCGAGAGGTGGTGGAGTCTCCTTCTCTGGAGATATTCAAAACGCGCCTGGATGCAATCCTGTGCAATGTGCTCTAGGTGACCCTGCTTGAGCAGGGGGGTTGGACTAGATGATCTCCAGAGGTCCCTTCCAACCTCAGCGATTCTGTGATTCTGTGATTCAGCATGAATTCTCATATTTGGATTCAAACAGAACTGTTTTGAATAAAAAGTTTCTGGAAATGAGAATTCAAAGTCTTTGCTGAATAGGATATCCATTTGAAATTTTTTGTGTGATGATAGTTCTGACTGAAAAGTATGGTGAAAATGAATCTTTATAGGAGCAATCAGATGAAAATCCATATGATAACTATTACTCATGTACTTAGCTTGACATTAATTCTCCTACTGAGTCTCAGTTCAGTTAAATAAAACTCTACAGTTTCGTAAAGTTTTTAAAAACAATTTCAGTAACATGTAAAGTCATAGACATGCATTATTTTAGAAATCTAAAGAATTTATTTTTTGGCAAACCTGGTGGATTAGGAGAGCCTCTGGTACAAGTGGCTTGTTAAATGGAAAATGTCTGAGAAGTATGTGTAATCTGCATTTTTGTATTAATTATTAGAGGCTCAGCCTTGTGCTTTTTAATAAAGACTGCGAACTACTTGCAAAAGACTTGACTGACTAGCCCATAAAATAAAGATTCAGAATGTCTCCATCTAGTGATGGAGATTTCATATATACTCTTCTTACCGGTAGAAAATATCTCCAAATGTAATGTAAATGTAATGTAAATCTTTTTTGCTACAGTTTAAGCTTATTATTATTAGGCTAGTTGGCTCTAAGTAAAGACAATTGTTTATGAAATTTTCTTTTGTTATAGCTTTCTAGGTACTTGAAGTCATCACATGCCATTGCCTGTATCTTGTCTTCCTTATGTTAAGCAATCCAAATTCCTTCACTCTTTCTTAAGTTGTCTGTATTTTTTCTAGATCTTGACATTTCTTTAGGCTCTTTCCATTTGGTCTGTATCTTTCTTGAAGAGCGTTTGTCAAAACTGGGCATGATAGTCCATCTGAGACCTTCGTAATGCTGAATAAAGCAGGTGATTTTGAGTGTTTTACAGCCTGTAATCCCAATATTGTGTTTTCTTCTTTTACGGCAGCATGACTTTGTTGACTCATGTTGAGCTTTTGACCTTCTGTAAGATCCTGATCCTCTTCAGAAGAGATCAGTTATTCCCTGTTGTGTATTTATGTAGCTGATTATTCTTACCCAAGGGTAACATCTGGTACTTGTCCTTGCTGAACTTTATCCTGTGTTTTCAGACTTTTTCCAATTCACTGTTTTAGTTCTTTGAAGCCTGTCTTTCAGCTATGGGGTTTCCTAAATCCAAATTCTGCTGATTTAATAAGCATACTTCTTCCATCATCTAGGTGATTAATGAAAACACTGAACAGAACACAATCTAGCATATGTTTTTGTGGAAACCCCACTTGAAAAAATCTCCCACTTTTGCAGTAAACCTTTGAGACTTATTCTCTGGCGTCAGTTTTCTGGACCAGCTTTGCACCAATCTTAACACAATTATATTTAGACTGTGTTTTACATGAAATTGTCAAAAGTCTTTCTAAAGTCATGATATATGACATCTACTGCTTCTGCCCTGTACACAAGCCTGTTAGCTTGTTGCCGCTCTGCTAAATGGTTGTTTAATTAAAATCTGTAATTATTTTTTGTCATTATACTTTATCATGGAATATGCAACAAAAGAATGAAAAACATGATTCTATTTCAAGTTTTTAATTTTTGTGAGGATGATGGAAGGAATGAATTGGTACACATAATTAGAGAATTTATTATTCTGCATTAAAAGTCACCTGAAGATTTCCTTGCTTACGATTTCATTTACTTCCTGAAAGCATTGTTTTAATCACTGGTCGTACAGACTTACCCTTTCTAAGCTTCTTTGCACAGTTTTATCTCTATAGCTCTTTGGTATCGTGTGTTCCAGTCATGAAGGAGGACTCCAGCTACACTGAGATGTATAGTGATTTAGTGACATGTTCAGTAGTCTAGCAAAAATTAGAATGTGATTGTAATTCACTTTCACTGATAACACAGGACAGAGTTTGAACCTCCAAAGAGCTAATACCATGTATTACCCATCTCCCAACATTYCATAAATGTGAGGGAATCTAAGATAATGCAAGTTTGTTTTTTATTTTTATTTTAGGAGTACTCAAACCTGTTTGTGCTGCTAGCCATTGAGAATGGACATAAAATAATGTGAGCTTGTTGTTACTTTTAACACTTAAGTTCTTACCCATTGATGTTTTATTGTCAAACTGTGACCTGTCCTTTGTGAATTAAATTTAYTTCATTTCAGACTAAGCTAGCACTGGCTGAATGTGGTTTTCATTATACTGGATTTTTAATTGTTCTCATTTTAATTATTAGGTTTCCCTTTAGATTTATGCCAATTGCAATATTTTAAGGCAGTGTTTTGCTGTATTGTTTAAATGTGTGTTTTCTGTCAGCTCAGAAGAGGAATACATATTGTACTATATCCCCAAGAGCACCTTTTTTCATATTAACTAATCTGTATGTATTACCTCTGTGAAATAAATAACTATTAGATCCATTTTACAGGTAGGAAGTCTCTTTGTCCATGCTCATAACCCTGTGGATTTGTTACATTTTGGGGGTTTGGGGGATTTTGGGGCTGTTTGGGGGATAGAAATGGGAGACACTACAAAAAAACTTCAAGTGGTGGCATGCTGAAGGCCATTAGGAGACCTGACTTCTGATCCATATCCTGACATCTGAACAATATGCTGTAGTTTTATCTTATGCTGTCGATTACATTGTGCAGCACTACATTTTCAGGAGCACCTGCTCATTTTAAATGCCACCCATTTTGGTTWTCTAAAGTAAGACACTTAAAGCTGTGACAGAAGAGAGACTTGGGCATTGCTGAACCTAACCTTAGATGCTGTGCCAATAAAATTGCATCCTCCCTCAGCAAAGGAGGCACTTCACCCTTGATGGTGTGGGCTGGAATTCACCGCAGGTGGCACACCAAGTGGGAAGCTGCCTGACCTAGAGAACAGGCAACTCTGGAAAGAATTGTGTGTGATTAACTCTGTTTCTTTTTGGAGTTTAAGTTCCTAACCTGATGCATTTGCAGCCTTAAATTCTCCTCTTTGCTGTAGGTGCTAAAACTGTGTCCATCAAAAATCATGGAATCACTTATTGTTGGGAGGGGTTCATTTTTAACCTCCTAGGTGGCAGCTGCAGATTTTGTATAAAATTCATTTGATTTCAGACAAGTTATAACACTCAGCAGGTCGTTTCATGAAAGCAGGTGAGGCCAGCACACCTTACTTAGCAAAGGGAATGGGCTAAGAGCTTTTTATGTCATCACTTACTGGAGCTCAGTTTGGACAGTAATACAAAAAGCCAAGATTATTGAATGTATTGGGTAATCAATTCACGTTCATGAGAGTATATTAAAAAAAAAGCTGCATGTAAATATGTCTTTAGAATGTGAAAAACATCAAAATACTTTAGTATGTATGCTTAACTGTAAGTACACGCCTAGTTAGACTAAGTTTACCTACTCACATGCCTAAAATTATGTACAATCTTAAGTCATTTTACATATCATCACTTTAGTACAAATTCTGCTAGGCTAAAACATATTTTCATGGAATATCTTCATAATAAAATGTAATATGACCAAACAGTTTGTATGGAAGGCCCTTATCTTTACTGTGCTTGTGTTCTCATTTTGAAATTGTGGCAATTGGAGGTATCATAGGTTTATTTATTATTTAATTTGACATTCCCAAAGTAAAGAATATTATTTCCTTTTGTTTGTGTGATTAAAGACTCTGCTAAAAATGAGCTTTGCCAGATGCAGGTTTATTATTACTACTAAGAACTCATTTGATGAATTTTAATTTAGTCTCTAAATAGACTCTGCTTTTAAAGTCAGTCACTATATTTTCTATTTCAAGTTTAACCAATACAGTATTAGTTCCTTGTGAAGAAAAAGTTTTCAACTACGCATCTCAGTGTAGTTATTTACTAAGCAGCAGTGAGCTATCAGTATTTAAGAACTGTAATTTTTTCCATCTTTGCCAGTTGAAACTAGTAGGCGTTGCTTTCAGAGATATATCTGTGAGTAAAGAGTAAAATCAAAAATCAATTACTTCATATATATATAAACCCACCTTTTCTGAGGGGGGAAAAAACAATGTTTGATAACAAGGACAGTTTTTGTTGCATCTGTTTTAATTTAATAATATTTGAAACAGGTTGAAAATCCATTGGTCCAAGGTTGCCAGCTGAAGCTTGTGCTTAATTTATATGCGGTAAAACATTTGTCATCTTCTTGACTGGAGTATAGATTTTGATATAAAAGCAGTTTATATCATTTTCTGTAAGGAAACTGACATGTCAAGCTAAAGGGCTTATGAATATTTAGAAACAAATGCACATGTCCGTTTAATTACTCTGTGTTGTTTGTAGGTACATTCTTAAAGAATTTTATCTGAGATGCTTATCTAATGAAGAAGCTGACGTTTTACTTAGTATAAAAGTTGGTCGTTAAAATGAAAGTAGCTGTGTAAGCCTTGACATAAAGGTAATTACATTTAAATGTAGCATGAAAAGGCAGTATTCTCCAATGATTTTAAATTGCCTTTTAAGTTTGTGTAGCTACTCAAAAGGACAGTAGGACCAACATAATACTTACTGATACACAGTCTTTCTTCTAACTGATAACTGCTTTACAATAAAAACCTTTGGGTAATAGAGCAGCCAGTTGCGTGTCTCCTGTGTGCACACCCAAAAGTTACAACACCTCATATTTTTCTTTGCCAAGGAAATGTAATGGTAATAGCAATTAACRTATGTAATACTGAATTCCAAATATTTACTTTAGCTGATAGACAATTTCTGTCATGAACTAATGCTTTTCATTTGTCTGAAATCATCTATATCGTTGTGCTGCATGTACAATGCTACATGTGCTTTAAATCGGTGGTGATTCCCATTCTTTTAAATATGTACTTTCTCACAATTACTATAGTCTTTTCTTCTGAGGATTCAATTTTTATGCTGTCCTGAAAATGATATGGTAAATGTTTGGTATTAAAGTATGTCCACAGGCACATGTTTTATCGCTTGTTAGGGTAAGTGACATCCTAACAAGAGGGGAAGATGTTATACCAGATAATTGTGTGAAGGTGAACTAGAATCAGACTGAACTGCTGATGAGAAAGAACAATTAACAAAAATTCTTTGTTTTCATATCTGAATCGTTTCTTTGCTTTCTTTTTTTGAATAAACAGAATTGTCTATTATGTCTGTTGTTTAAAGAGCTCTGTACAAGTGTAATAGTTCAGTGGGAACTGTCAAAAAAGAACAGGCAGAATCATCAAAATGATGAGCCCAGTTAGATCCTTTGAGGTCCTTTTATAAACCTGAGCATTTACAAAATGAGAAATATGCATATATTGCTCGGAAGAGATTGTTCTGTGGTTTTAAGTAAATCAGTCTAAGTGATGAGGGTTATACTTTTTTTAAGAAGAAGGTAGTACAAGAAAATCAAGATTTCTAAGAGTTTTTTTAGTAAGAGATTGTCGAAGATTTCTTTCAACTGGCAGTTTAGTACTCTGACCCCGTCTGAAATAGGATCTTACTGATGATGTAAATATTGTAAGATGATGAAACTAGAACTGCAGTGTGCCATCTTTCCCCAAATATTTGAAAGCATTGTCAGCTTTTGAATTACTGTCATATTTTTTCAATTGTTTTTATTACAAGTCAAATTTGACTTGCCTCAGTAATGCAAAGAATCTCATTGTCTTCGGCAGGGCTTGTCAAATGAATAAAAAACATTGTCTTCTCTTTAAATTGATGAAATCCAAGAAAAAAATTATTTTAATCTGAATAAGGTGAGAATCTGGTAACTACTGAAATGTTTTCAGTGCTGAATAATAAGGAACATGATAATTGAAACCTGGCATAGAAATTAGTAGGAAATTTTACTCTTCCTCCTCTTTTTTTAAATTGGGAATTCAAATTTTGGCGAGCATAGAAGTAAACAGCACAACAAATAATACTTGATATTCCAAGAGAAAAATTCCAAAAAGGAATACTTAGAAATGATTGTGTTATTGGGATGTGCTTAGAATATCTCTTAGGTAATATAGTTAATGCTTAATATACCTTACCTCTTTCATATTAAATATTTAACAATGTGCAGTACTGTGGCACATACTGCTAAGATGTTTGTACTTATCTTTAAATCACTCTTTTTTTCTGCCACAAGACTTAATAGCTTAAATACTGGGAAAGGATCTATCTTGTTTTCTGAGGCTAAGATAGCATGATTAGAGAAGGGAATGGGATAGACGGTAAGCCTAGTCAGCAAGAAGCCATCAAACAAGGAGCATGTTAGGGACAAAGATTAGTAGAGGGATAGTGGCTGGGCAGGAAGGAGAACTGGAAGTAAAGACAGATTTGAAGAGGATTTCCCAAGAGAGGGAGACCAGCTTGGCCAAGAAGGAGTCTAGGATGAAATCGCAATGAATAAACATAGGTTTGTGTGGTAAGAATAATTGGACTGAGACAAGGAGTCAAAGGTGAGACGGAGGCTCTGCTAGCTCAGTAGAAGAAGCCTGGGAAGAAATGCTGGATGCATCAGAAAATTTCCACAGGGCTAGCAATAARACCACATTTCCAGGGATCTCTGTTCATCTGCTGCCTGTGAACTTACAGGTGAAATACATCTTCATTCTTTTTAACTGCTGCTCCTTGCAGACTGTAACAACACTTCACCACTTTCATTTACTCTATTACCTCAGGCATGAGAAGTCTGAAGTGATCTGAAAGTTGCAGTCCTGCTAATGACCTGTGTAGGCATTGGTATTCCAGCTGATGGAATTTCTGTTGTTTATTTTTTTAGCTCAGAAATTACTCACAAAAGTATGTTAAAAAGAATGTTAACTCTGAGTCCTTGGCTCTACAAAATGCATGATTATTTTAGGGCTGCCTATGTAAATGGGGGCTTGGCAGTTACTGGGACAGTTACTGAAGGCAGATTCTCATTCTACCATGGTATTCTTTGTGATGGCGGGCTAATACGTTATATTTTTCTGAAAGCCTAGGATCTCATCTGCAGAAGCTGATCACAGCTGAGACTGATTTCAGCAACTGAAGCAGTAATATAAAATGGTCCAAAAACGAACTAGGTGTTTTGGATGTTTTGGGCACTGAAAACTAGTGCATGCCTTTCCTTTTTCTGTGCCTCAGGGCCTCATCTAAAGAGCTGTCTGCTTCTGACTTCTGTTTTTCCCCAGGAACAACAATGTTATGTCATTAAGACATAGGGTCAGCAAGGACTGTGGGTTGGAGGAATTGTTCTGTTAGGGGTAACCAGCTGAGTGTCTTTCAAAGTGAGATGCTGAAAAGCAGGCAATGAACTCTTCTGAGAGTCCGCAGACAGCTTTCAGGCTAAAGACTGGGTAGGCCTGCTCTATTAAAAGGTAAATTCAGAAAATAAGGACTGGGGCAATAATTAACTGAAGGGTAAAATATTGATTATTTTATCATTAATTGAACACTAGCATTTAGTTCTGTGAAGAAGAGGACAGAAGGGTCCTATGTGAAGAATAGCATGTGACAGTATTAATTACATATCGTTTCATGAGGCATGTGTGCAGGACAGCTATGCTAAGGTTGTACTGGCATTTCTAAACTAATTTTGGTATTTCCTGACTCAAATATTTTACTTGGCAACCTTGACTTTCTTTTAATGGAAATTCTTGTCATTTTGTGTGGAGATTTTTACTATTACAATTGTATGTACAGGCTTCAAATCACAAAAACAAGGATTCTTCATGTCTTGAAGTGATCCTTGCTGAGATAAAATTGGAATGTTTTTTAAAAAGTGTAACTAGAAATAATTATATTTCTTTTGAAAGCATTCTGCATCTGCATATGTGTGTCTAACCTTTACACTCTGAATCATACTATGATTCATAATGCTATTATGTTTTAAAATATATGTATATTTATGTTTTGATAGAAATTACTAGTTTATGTTGTTTGAATTGCATACAATAATACAGCAGTTGGTGGTAGATTTGAGTATCCCTGTGTCAATCCAAAGAATACATAAAATCAAGACTGTATTGTTTTAGGAAGCATCTCTTGTTTGTACCTGTTGTTTAAAAAAATATTTGTTGCTCTGCTTCTAAATTTTGATTTATTCATATAAGAAAAATTCTAGAGAGTAGCAGAATGCAATGTATCTATTTTCCTCAAGACTTAGCTAACCTGCCTCAAAGCATGCAGGAATTGTATATTGCACTTGAGAAAGTAAATGTATATACAGCCTATGTTGTCTCTCTAAGAGTCATGAAATATAAAGATAAAAAGCCCACCTTGTTAGCACATGCAGTCTGTGTTCCTGGCACTGTAAGTATTTTCTAATTTATTTTATCTAGCGTGAATTTCATTAGTTTAACAGTCTTTTAGTTTGCCCTTGAGAGTGGAGTCTTACAAACACTGCTTCTTTTGTGATCAAGCCTAGACTTCGTTGCTGCACAGAGCCTTAATTTTGTGATCTCTTGTTCAAGAAATGTTCTTTATTTGGAATAGGTATCTAATCAATATTAGGAATTGGTAAACAATAGCAAGGAATTTTAAACAGGTGTTCAATGAGAAATTAAAAATTCCTTATTGTCCACAAATCTCTTATAAAATACCTACTTTTAAAGGTACTCTATAAAATTATGAGATGGACACTGACCACGTTGTGAAACTGAACCTAAAAACTAAAGTATTGATTTTTTTTTGTCTATTAATACTTTAAAGGCTTATGCAAAATTGACATAGAATCAACATACTTACTATATAAACAGACATGTACAGGATCACAGATCATGAACCTTTTCTTTTGTGTGTCTATAGATAATAGCATAGACAGAATACACACTAAGCTGAAGTTTTGCTTTAGTTCTGTCTGTAGGAAGTACCAATCTATTTTATAATGTATATTCCAGGCTCTTAAACTCACTGCTAGGCCAAACTAAAAGGTAACATCAGATTGTGATATTACTGCAAGACAAATGGTAGCATGCTACTCTGGTTGAAAACATAATGGCTTTATACTATAACCTTTAACCCTGAAATGATGCTTGAGTGGACCTTAACTCCAAAGTGAACATGCCTGAGTAAATAAAACTGTGGTTTCACATAACAGAGAGATACATTTTTTAGATCCTTTCCTGATTATATTGTGTGAAGGTCAATCTTCTGCCCCATTTCTGAAAGTTGGGTCAGAACAAAGATTTTAGGGTCACTTCTTCAAGTATCTAAGCCATTACAATGCACTAATAGGCTCTGATAGCTCATTTTATAAGTTCTTAGCATTAAGCTGGACATTGTTTGGACTCATTTCGAATCCTGCATGTACCCTGCAGGGTTAATTAACATCTTTTTAAATGGATGTTTTTTAGTTAAAGTGCTTTGGTTTATTTTATCGCCATTTACTATCATTTACCATGTGTAAAGACATAGAAGATTTTTATTCACTTAGCTCAAGATCCATGTATTATTTTGAAATCAAACTCTTAAATTTATTTTTTTCAGGTTTAAACACATTAAGACTGTAACATCAAATATGTAGTGTTAGATACAGTTGAATAAAAGTTCAAAGTGGTTTGGTGTGGAAAATTTTAAAGTTATCCATTCCACCTATATATTGCACAGTAGAATTTTGGATTATTGGCTCCTGCCTTGTGTAAAATGCCTTTCTATGAATCTTGTTTAAGGAACACAGAGATCAATTAATTGGAATGATAAAAGCAAACATGTAATTAGGCAGAACATTTCAGTTTTCCAGTGAGAAGCATGTCAAAAAGGACATAATGAATTCAAATTGAAATTATTGTTTTTCAAGAATATTTGAGCAAAGCAGATTTGAAAGTAATAAAGAATGAATGAATTTTAGAGAGGGAAAGCATGGAATGTTATGTCATTGGAAATGAGAAGTATGTTGACCTCAAAAACAGAAGGAAAAAGCCGTATTCCCCCCACCCGATATTGTATGCTTTTGAGAGAAAGTATTTTTAATACACTAGTGTAGAAGCACACTAAAATGAGTAATATATGTTCAAAGCAGAGAAATGGGAGTAACCCTTAAAATCATAAAACTAATCTCCCAGTCTTCAAGTGCATGCTTCACATTTAACCTGTATTTGTCTGTTTCAGGAAATATCTTTTAGACTAGATCCTCAGGATTAGTTAGAAATAGTTTGGAAACAGCCTTGACTTCACCTCTTTCTACCTTAAGTCTGGACTAATGCAAACCCTTTAATTTATGTGCAATTGTGCTGCTAGCATATGTAGGGTTTAGGATACAGTTTGAATTAGTACAGCTCATCAGCAGGTAAGTTAATCAGTCCAAACATCTGGAATGTTATTTCACAGTGTGATTCCTCTTAGATCTTGTGAGAAAGTAAGTATTTAGAAAGCTAGTTGGTGTGTGTATGCTCTGTGCAATGAATTCATAGAGCAATTCCAACATTGGTTTGACCCCTGTAAGGACTTCCTGTTGTGTGTCTGTCATGGCAGAATGATGATGGAGGTGCATTCTTCTGTCTGGTGTGTCATATTTAAGGTTTGTTCTAGCATTTTAATACAGATCATAAATTGTATCAGTTTCTTCCTTTATTGCATCATTTGTTATGCTTGCAACCACTTGTCTTACCTTTTCTGCTGCATTTCTATCTGTTTTGCTGTTCTGCTATCATTCGTTTGGTCTAGAAGAGTCTGTTCCTTTCATTCCTGTATGGGGAATCTGTGAAGAGTGAGAGCTTAACCACTGTCTTTTTTACTGAGCAGACCTGTGTGGGGAAAAAGCACAGAAGTCTTTGTCATGAAATTGACAGTTCTAACTATTCTGCTTTAGTTACACTTGTGTGACTCCCCTTTGAGAGGGAGTAGTCTCACATTTTTTGGTGGATCTGCTTGCACCTTTTCCATAAAGTAACCACATCAAACGCACCAAAAGGCTTTGGTTTCTAGATCTGTTGACTGGGACATAAACTAGAAAGAGGTGATCTTTCTGCAGTGTAGAAACTCAGCAAAAAAGAGAGTAAAATAAATTGTTTCGTGGACGATTCTCTCCACTGTCTACTATATGCTTGCAAGGTGGATCTTTCCTCCAGTTCTCTTTCTCAGTCCAGCAAGGACTCCAACAAGGAGTCCATGGCCTCCTGAACTGCAACAACTTACACTGTCATTTCTGGGTACCTTTATAAAAATCTTTTTCTGTCATCTGTGACACCTGGTTTGCATATGTTCCCTGTACTTCTTAGCAGTCTGTTAGTCCTTTCACTCTTCCTGCAGGCTTAGTGTTGCTATGGCTCTCCTATTCTCCTGACTTACCTCACATGCCAGAAAATTTCTTACCTGAGCAAGAGCTCTGTTCACAGACAGTACTGTGCAGTCAACCAGAAAACATGTATTCACTGTCATTTGTGTGTATGGGAACTTCATTTTGCAGTATTTTTTTCCATGTGTAGATAAATCCCAAGACTGAACACAGCAGCAGTGGATGGATGCAGTAGGTTCCATGTGAAATTTCTTAACCCCCAGGAGTGGCTGGTAATTTCACAAGTTCTCCATAACACATGGTCTCATTTATAAATGAAGTTGACATAGCTAGAGAATTTACTAGTAAACCTTTTTTTTTTCCCCTAAGTGTCTCACCTCAAATCTAGCTGTATTTATTCTGATTGATGTGCCAAACACAGGCTTTACAAAACAACTGTTTTTGTGTGTTTTTCTTTTTAAACCCACTGATAGGTATAAGTAGGATATGACCTGGAAGGCTTTATTCAAGAGCTCCCTCCTCCTTTCCCCCCACACCTTTACCTTCCCATAGTCTACTTGCTTTTCCACAATAACTCTTAGTCTGCCTTCTATTACCATTGTCGCAGGGCTCTGATGGCCAAAAGTTGGGAACGTACCAGGTCTTTAGCTACCTTGAAAAGGAGAGGGCAATAACAGTGACATCAGGAGCAGCTTATCTGTAAAGGTACAGGTACATACTTATTTTTGAGGAAGCATATTTTTAAGGGGGTGTGGATTAATTCAGTTTAGGACTATACTTCTGAAAATAGACTGTGTGCTTTGTCTTGGACATCCTTTTAAAATCTGTTAGCTAAGCATACTCTCAAACAAATCAGGAAAAACAACCTCCTTGACATATTAGCACTTGCCTACTCAATTATCTTTTGCTTTGATGTAATTGACCTCTGATCTGTTGAGAAACATGTCTAAGTTAAGGTGTTTTTAAATGGTAAACCAGATACTTACTGTTATTGTTTAACCATACCATATGCTGACCTAGCAGCTAGCTGCTGCTTAAAGGAGATAGTCCTGTTTCATCTCTTGTTTCGCTCCCTATGCTCAGTCACGTATTCCCACTGCTTTCCTTTTTTTGGCTCTAATAATTTTGATGCCATTGAATCAGGTGGATCACCTAGTTGATCTAATGGAAAAACTAGCCCACCTTGTAAAGGATTTTTTTTTTATTTTGTCAGGTCAACAAACAGATCTAAGGCTCCAAAGAGCCTCATTTTATCATGAGCTCTGACACAAAGAAGGTGGCCGGTATATGTCCAGAAGAGGGAGGGACCGCTTACTTCAGTTGTTCAATTGGTTAGACTTAATTAGGTTCAAACTGAAAGCACATCTTGAATAGATGTTTCTTCTGGAATACTCAGTTTTCTGATTTACTTTAGCCTGGGTACTCCCTCAGTTAACAAGATGAAAACTTTAGCTGAATTCTTGTCTCCTTAAAAGCGAGCTATTTAGATCTTTGTTAGCTTTTCAGGTCTAATAGTGTATAAAAAGGCAGTAAAAACATGTTTTTATTTGTCGTTATGAGAAGCAAATGTAGCTATGAGTAAATAAAGGCAACAAGTTTGTGTGGTAAGAATAAAATTATATTTTTGTTTAGTCACTTTGCAGAGTAGAACCGCAGTTTAATTTATTCCAAAGCAAGCAAATTAATAGGTCGAGATGGGAAGGGTCAATTTCCTGAAAAGACTAAGATCAGAGCATGTAGACCTCTACACAAATCTTTGATTGTTCTCTCTGCTCCCCATCTTAATATTCAAGGAACAAGAGCTAAGAAAATGTTCAGTATTTTTCAAAATGAGAATCTTGGCTGTTGCAGTTTTAAGGCACAATGAACACTGATTGCCTAAAAAGTTATTTTAATAATTCAACCTTTTAGCTTGAGGTTTAGGGCAAAGTGTTTTGAAACCATTACATTCCTTTTCTTTTGTTGTATAACCTAAAATGGATCAACTAACTTATGCTTTTGGGGGATGTAGATTAAGGTATACTTTGCATCTGGGATGATGTATGGGACAATAAATTTAAATCTGTATTTGAAATTATTATACTTACAAGTCCCTGAAAATATGTCCTTATAATAATGGGAATTCTGGCCATTGCTACTCTACCAAATGCCTCATAGATACCTTCAAAAAATCTCCTCCTTTACATGTAAAGTCTCTTTTAGTATGAACATGTAATGAATATTCACGAAAGAATATTTTATAACTGATTAAACGTTTGTAGTCTTTTTCTACCCCTTCCCCCCACAGAATCATGGTTTGGAAAATTCGGACTTGTGGACTCTTTACATTTCTGCTTTTCATTACTGTTAGTTTCTCTATCATTTTCATACTTTTCTTTATTCATTTCTTCTTTCCCTGTCCGTC
>NW_020450702.1:577150-761224 GCF_003343035.1 Apteryx rowi | reverse complement strand
ATGCTTGAGATGCATTGCACTGGTAATTAGTTTGGTGTTAGGAAGTCTTCTCATTATACCAAAAGCTCTGTGTTTGCATCCATTCTTAAAGTGCTCAAGGTAATCATTATCCTGTGTGTTTCAATTTATAGAATTCACTGTGGTCAGATTAACTTTAATTCTTCCCAGTTTTCCTACCCCCTTCCCTCCAAACATGGCTTTCAGGGCCTCGGCTTTTCTCAGGTGTGTGAGCCCTGGCATTGTTCTCTTTGTTGACCCGGAACAAAGGTGTCACAGAATTGCAAACTTGTGAGTCATGTACTAATGTTTGTTTGTTAGGTTTCACAAGGAGCTGTTTATTTTAGTAGGCAATTGTCATGTGTGACGAAGTGAAATGTTGAGAAGGCAGCCCCTCATCAGTGGACAAACAATTCCTAAGAATTTAGCTAATGGCCCCCCTTCAGTGCAGAGAATAGATGGCAACAATTGTAGTTGCAGACTAAACCAAGAACTACTTGTTTGGCTGCTAGGTGTTAATGCAAATTTGTTCCTCAGCTCATTCAGCCCTAGGGCTCCCATCCTTTGATTTAATTAAATGTAATTGGTTACATTGCTCCTCCCAGGCCCCTGAGGTGTTTTTGTTTATTGCTCCCTCTTTGCAATAATGCTTCAATTCAAGGCACAGAATACTCCATAAATAAGAGCTCTTTATTCTGTGTTGGATTTACAGGGAGATTATTTCCCTCAAATAGTTTGGTTTTACTGTTAAAAGTGAATAACTAGTGGAAAAAAAACTCATTGGGTGGCAAATGTAGCATATCCAGAAGCAAGGAAATAAGAAGGGTAAGTTAGATGAGATTAGAACAAGAAATGAAGTTGTAATGTTAAATAAGTAAGGGTTTGCAACTAATGTTATAAGTGCCATTGACACTTTTAGATGATGCTTCAATTAATAGGATTGTTATTGATGCACTAATGTATTTTAAGGGTTACTTTTTCAAAGTTTCTACTTAAATCACTTGCACATTCTGATTTTTATTAATTTAAAATAATGCTGTAGATCATAAATGCATCAAAACACAAAATATTCGCCTTAGAAAAATATTTAGCATGCTTCTCTAATTGACAATAACATGTTTGGTCAGAGTAAGTATATTGCTCCCTTTTGGATTAAAAAGAAAATATTAAAATATTTAAGCATGTTCTTTAAAGGGGAATTTTTAGTTAACATACTAGTTGTGAACAGACTTCTAGCTGTATGTTAGTGTGTATGCAGTGTATCTCATTATTTATTTAGAGATGGCAAACGGTCCTAAACCATTTATGGTGAGAAGATCCTCTGCTGTTGTCCTACAGATAGTTTTGAAAATTTTGAGTTTATCAGTATGTTCACTTTCAACTTTCAAGCACTCTTTTGTCTAAGTGTACTTCTTTACTTCCCATAATGTTCAAAGAAAAGCCATCTTACTGTACATAACACTTTGCTCTTTCCTCTCCTTTTTCCAGGCTTTGCTTTCTGTCCTGAGAACAAACATACAGGACGTGGCTTATTAATACACCTGGCTTTGTAGGCGTCGGCATCACAGGTTCAGAGCAATGGTGGCGGAAAAGGATGAAACTCCATGGTAGTTTGAGTCTGATTTCACAGACATTTTAAGCCTGTTTAAATTGGCTCTGCTGCTAAAGGTAAAGGCTGCCTTTCCCAATCCTTCCCCCAGAGTCTCATTTCCATTCTGTCCCATCACCAGGCTCAGGGAGTAAGTGAACGCAAGCAGTGAGGGAAGAGGCACCAAAGAGGCAGGACTGAGAGTTCACAGCAAGCGGGGTCACACAACTAATACTTGCAGCAACACTGCTGATTTATAGGCCCTTGCCATCCTTTCTTGGCTGAATATTTCATGCTCTCACCCTCATTAGTACCTGTGCTTGTCTCATCCCACAGTGAGGCTGTTCAGGGAGCCCCTTCTGAAGAGCCAGGACAAGCGGGAAGGTGGGACTGCCCAGCTAATGGCAGGAGGAGAATTGTGCTGCTTGGTGGCAATTAGTGAATTTCAGTGATACTCTTAAGGAGTTGTCATTTTTCAATGACACATTCAATTTCCCAAGTGCAAAATTATTTTATTCATCAGGATGGTATATGTTGGTATGGCTAAACCGTCAGTCTGGGATAGGAACTACTTTGGAGACAAAATGGAGAGCAGATTGTTAACAGCTCCTAAATCAAAGAAATTTCCCTCAGTATGCTGTCATTAGCTGGGTGGAGATAGGTGAAGGTCAAGTGTATTCCTGGTAACTTCAGTGTGAAGCAATGAACTCAAATGTGAGCAACTTTGAAGGAGAATGTCATTATTGAAGGCCTGGGAAGATGGATGCTAAAAACTTAGCAAACTAACTGAAGACTAGCCTAAAATGCTTAGTTACTCATTTAATCAACTGGCTGATTGCTAAAAAATACTTTATTTTGAAAAAGTTGTCCCAAGGTACTGTGAACTGCTGCTGCTATTACAAGAATTGTCAGGCTGCCACCAGGTTCACACTCTTCTGAGGCCACTGGAAGTAACAGAGGTGCTGAAGGCACAAATGTATTCTAGTGATAGTAAGATGACAGAGCTCACTTTTCTGACAAAGTATTAGCCCAGGACTTAACTCTAAATGGACATGCATCAAAAAAAAAAAAAAAAGTACTGTACAGCTGCCAAACTCCTGTGCTGCCAAACTCTAAAGTCCTGTGAAACATGATAATCTGTTTCACTGCTGTGTTACTCAAGCCTATTTTTGTGGCTATCGTACCTGGATCTGAAAATACGTATGTAATATTTTTTATTTAAATATCACCAGAAGGTCATTTTAAAAGATGATGTTGTTTTTCATTGTCCATGTAGTTTGTATCCACTTATGTAGAAAAAATAAGTTTCATAGTCAAAAGGCTCTATTTAAAGTTATCACAATATAGTAAGATGCCTCTTGTATATTATGTGAGACCTGATTTCACTAGGTGAAGTGTATTTATATTAATAAAATAATATAGAAAAAATCATTATGTGAATAGGAGGCCCTATTCAGAAGGGGTCTTCAAATTTCTATGTGGGGTCAAAACACTTTCAGAACTATGAAATGGAACATAAGTAATCCTATTTCTGAGTTGTTATAGACAGAAATAAAATTCTTAGAAACATAACTGTACTTATAACCCACAGCTGAATAATGGCATTCATTCAGCAAAAAAAAAGAATGAATTTCTATTCAAGTTATGGTTAATCTGAACAGCACCCTGAAGCCTGGTGCTAGAGTGTTGTAAAATGGCATGAACCTACCAGGAAGAAAATGGATATATTTTTTTTCCTTCTCAGAATTTCTAGCAAATATTTCTTTGCTAAAAAGAAAACACTATTTATTATTAATCCAATCAAAATAGTAGGTAAAATATATGCTCTTTATTGCTTTAATGTCAGTCCCACATAGGAAACAAAAAGAACATTTGATATGAATGATTGTATCTTTAGAATATTGTGAATTTTTCTGAAAATTGAAGTTAGAAACATGGATGCAGATCCTCAGGAGTAGTTCGCATTGCCATCAAATTGAAGCAGAATACTTACCTATCATCATGAGTTAATGTTTTTGGTTCAATGCTTTTCACTGGAGTCCAGTTAATATGCACAACTAAATAAGTGAACCATATGAAGACCATAACAACAAAAAGAGAAGCATGTTTACTGCTGGCTTCTGGACATGACGTGTATGTCCTTCATCTCAATTTGCAAGTAAAGTTTTAATAGTTTTCATAAAAATGTCTACTTCTATGGGAATGTACCTGCTCTGGCATGGCTTACCCATGGGCCACGGTCCCTTCAGGGGATGTACCTCTTCTGGCATGGAGCGCTTCCTTCCAGGATTGTGTCTCTGACTGTGTCCCCAACAAYGTCTCCTTTTATGTCTCCTCTGTTTCTCCTCCCCCAGCAGCTGCCTCTCTTTCTTAAATATGTCTGAGCATAGGTGCTGTGGGCTCCTTTTATTGGCTGCAGTTTTGAGGTGCAATGGGTTGCTTCCACCTGTGTTGGAACTGGCTGGACCCAGCTGTGGCTGGCACAGGGCAGTTCATGGCCTCCTGCCACACAGGGCACTCCTGCAGCTCCCTGCTACCGAACCCCTGCAAGTTAGGCCCAATACATGAAGTATTCCAGTACACTAGGCATAGTGGGTTTTCCAACACTTACAGAGAGACTGAATCTAGTAGGATATTATCTAAGTAGGGGTGAGGTGCAAGCTGAAGTTCTATAAGGTCACCGTGTGTTACCTTAATTTTAGTGGTAGCTTTATCAAAGGGCTGTGTTACAAAATCAGTACAATGAAGTTTGAAAAATATCAATTGGGAACACTTTTCTTTATTCTAACTTTTAATTGCCATGTTTTTCTTTGTATGCATGTTATAGAGTAGCTCTACGGGCAGTTGCACTTGTGTTCATCTAGTGATATAAATCATGATGACCTCATAATGATTTATATCAATAGCAAATTGACATATTATCTATTGCCATAGCAAGTTTGATTAATTTTTCATATCTGCTGCAGAGAGAAATGAAAATCTAGATAAAACAGCCATAGACAGCACTGTAGGCAGTGTTAAGTTAGATAATACAAGTTTTTATAATCTTACAATAAAAAAGTTTAATAGGCAGACAGTGCCTAATGACAAATTTATTATCCACCAAACACATACAGATGTTACTCTGACACATAGAAACTAGGGTGAAATGGAGGAGTTTGAAGTCTGTGTCCTGTTTGTGGTAGGCTGTTGATTAATTGGTTAGATCATATGGATTAATATCAGATTGTGGCCTACATCAGAAATACAGCTAGCATGAGCCTGCTTATGGATGAAGGATGGTGGGAGGGTATTGGAACACACTTAAGTCTGTGTTAGAATATTAATTGCAGATTTCCTGAGTTGCAAGTATTTTGCTGTCGGTTTTGGTTTTTACCTATAACATTGCATTAGTGGGAATTCACGTACTGTGGTGATGAGTGCAGTATAATATAAGGATTAGATAGGAGCTGAAACAGAGCCAACTGCTGGGCTCTGTTGATACAAGTCTGCCAGCAATTGCTGTTCCTATACTACTCAGTTGTAGGCCTGGATTTTCAATAGAAGTGCCAAACAATTCAAATTTTGTACAATCAGTGGGGAAGCAAGTTTTCTTAAATCTTCATATAAATCAGGTATCTATCCCCCCTGCTTCCCCCCCAGGCCTTTCTAGAGAAACTCAGTTTTCATCCCCTTTTCTTCTGGATTTGAAAATATGATGTACCATTGGGAGACTATTTTACTTGCATCTTCATGTGTGAATATTTCCCCCCCCATACAATGAAGGAGGGAAGAGTCATTTTATTGTTGTCTTTACTCCTTGAGGTCCTGCTTTGGAAGGTGATACTCAGAAACATTCATATTCTAATACCTTCAACAGGGCTATTAATCATTATGAGTGATACTGTTCCCAACATGGAGAAGAGGTTTGGAGTTCTTGCCCTACTAACAGAGTCTGTTAAAAACTACTGCCTGGTATTTCAGACAGGGTTGCAGTGCGTATCTACTGTGTCCTTTTCTTAGCCTAGGAATGTTTCCAGAGGTGTCCTGAGTGAAGTGTATGTTTATGGACCCTCTTGCTTCACAAAAACTTTATTTCCCCAGGTAAAAATCTGTTATATCTAATGGAAGTATTTCTAGGGTGAAGGCAGCAGGAATTTCTCTTGAATAACGTCTGTGGAATTGGGCATAATATTTAATTATTTTATGAGGGTAGACGCTAGATTTACCATGCCAGGTGGCAAATGCCAACCTGATCTTTGCTGTTCCATCTACTGCTCACTGTTTTTCTGTATGTGCAGAGCTTAATCCTTTGGGATTCAGAAATGAACTGACTGTACCAGTATAGGTTTTGAAGAGTTACTTGATCTTGATGTCACAAAATAAAAATGTTATATAAAAATGTTATATTGTGCTAATTAAGCATATTCTCCAGTAATTTACAAAAGTAACTCATTTATTTGTAGGCTAATCCATTCCAATGGGAGCTATTTTTCTATTTCTGGAAAAATCTGGTTAATAATTGTAATATTTTTATGAAATAGTGAAGTTCTTAGAGAAACACCAAGTATCTGTAAATAGAAGAGATTAACGAAGAATATTGACTATCATTTTTTCTCCTTATCATGTGAAGTCTGCCAGTCTTGTGTGATTTAACTCATTCCATTAGATCCATCTGTTTACATAATATGAAACTAAACCCACTGCAAACAGTTTCATTGCTACTTTTATACCTCTCCTTCTCACCACTTCCTTGAACATTCTCAAGTGTACAGTAAAATTTTTAGAAAGTATTAATTGCATTTTTTAGGTCAAATGAACTGCAAAGTTCTATAGGAATGTTGGTGTTATTGCCATTGTTATGTTATGATATCAACATTGCTCTTAATACATTTTTTGTAAATGTAAACATCATTAAGTCTTTGAGCAACTAAACATCGTCTCATGAATTTACATAAACACTGCTAATGAACACTTATTTATTATTTTGCATCTCTGCAATTTACTAACAGATTTTGAAGACAATAGTCAATTTTGTAATCTTACTTTTATAAAACCACTAGTACTTTTTGTCCCCTTCAACCATTTAATATGTAAATTAGGTATTCTCAAGATTAATGTTATTCGTTTTTTATAAAACAAATACATCATTAATCTGATTAAGTTCTTGGATGGGAGTGCTGTCCTCAGATCATTGTGGATCATTTATGGTTGGGCATACATCCAAAAAAATAGATTCAAGCATGGCACTTACCGTCTAGGTTTAGTAAAACTGTTGAAACCCTTAAATGGCATTTTTAGAAGAATGGAAAAGCAGTGCTTACTTGTAATGGTGAGCATTATGCAAAACTTAGCAACATTTCTTATCCTTAACTGCAGCTCAGTGATAATAATTCACTGCTTAGAAATTATGTTGTTCTTTGATGCATTTTAATAGCATAATGTAATAAAGTGGGCTTAGTATATTCTAAATTCCATCCTTATTGAAATATATTGGTCACCCTGAGACACATGCTGCCAGCAGCAGTTACCACTTTACAGCTGTAGATCCCTTGTTTCTGAATGCTGAAGCTGGCTGTGGCTTTCATATTTTAATATGAAATGATTTTACAGCTGATTTTAGCTCATCTTGAACACTGCCAATAGGAGGATAGTTAATGAGAATATAAGGTTCGGGGGGGGGGGGGCACCTGTGTGCATCTGTAAAATCTGAAAACCTTTTGTTGTAGTGAATTTGTGGCTATTTGGATTTTCTAGTGACTGCTCTTAGAACTGTACTGGCCAATGTCCAGTCAGAATTGAATGTTTTTTAGAACTGTTAGAAGTTGGGTTCTTCTGTCTTCCTAATATGAAGGCTATTAAAAAAGAACCCCATTTATGTATGCTGTAACACCGTTACACCTTTGGTAGTAGCCATGAAGTCTGATAGCATTCAGCAATAGTTATGCAACTTGATGAAATTCTGGGGGCTGTTTTAAAGAAAACAAATTTAGAATTTAATAATTAGTGATGTTGTTACCCAAAAAGAAATATACTTTTAAAACTGTTTTTCTTTGATTTTTGTCTCAGCAAAATAACAGGAATAAAAAACAGCTTTATCAGTAAAATAAGCAGATACAACTCTAAAAACAAAGAATGGTTTGTTGAATATAAAGGAGCAATTTTTCAGTCGCTGTTCTGTTTCCAGACTGAAAACAAAACCTTGCATGTTCTGCAAAGAGATATAGCAAAACTACATTTATATAGAGTTGATTATTTTTTATCATTAAATGAGATTTACCATATAAGTTTTTATGTGAGGGTTGGAATACAGGAAAACTCAGGTTTTGGAATGGAGGAGAAATTGTACATTTAGTTAAAAATATGCAAATAAGTAAGTTGGCAGCACTGAAATCATAAAAGAAAAATTGTAATTATCTTACGAAGTGTAGGCCAAAAGATCATACACATTTCCTGAAATGTGACAGCAATATTTATAAATTTAGTGTTTGAGCAAATGCCAGGTGGTCATTCAAGATCTCAGTGAAATTAACCTGGGTCTAGGAATAAATGCATTTGGAAATAGTAGCATTATCTTGGTGTAGCTGTTTCTTCTTTAAAAATAAAAGAATAAGATGTGCTTTATGTAATGTCTGTACATTATCATTTTTTTATTAGAAATATTAAAATCTGGTTTTCAATTCTCTGTAATGCAAGGATTCATTAATGAAGCCACTTAATATTTTTAAAGCTAAAATGTCTTTAGAAGAGTTAATCTTCTAAGAATGGGTTTGAGGGACATTTAATATTTCAATTTGCTGCATTTTTGTTTTAGAATATTTTAAAACTAGGACTAGAGCTTATATTTTAAGCACTATTATGATATTAAATATTTCCCACTGATGTAGGTGAAGCACTGCACATAATTCAGTGTCACAGTGTCACTCTAGATTAAAAGGCTGTTCTGGTCCACGATGAGAGTTTTAGAAAATTTTTTTGTTGGACTTAAACATTTATGATTTCAAACATATCAGCATACACTTTTTTCATTGTAGTCTTGGAAAAATTGTCGGTTCAACATAGCTGTGTATGTTACATTTTAAGACAGAAAGACATGAATTTTACATGGACAAAATGAAAGGGGATGTGTGTAGAAGAAATATGAAATAATAAAAATATTAATTAATGGAACAAATTATTCTTTGATCCCTGGTAAAGTCTATGGATTTTTGCCTATGGATTTGTATGTTGTGACTTATTGAGATTTTTAGTGTTTAAGAAGAAAATAAAACCAAAAGCTTTTAGGCTCTGGGGCATTCATGTTTTCTCCAGGTTGCTGCGGTGCCATCTCCTCTTCTGTACGAACAATCTTCCACTTAAGCGGTTGTTGGTGGAAGCGGTCTCGTGTGTTCTCACACTGCCAAGGGTAGCCTTGGGGTACTGCCTCTGGTACCAGCTGAAGCAGCAGCAAATGGAGTTCCTTTCCCTCTAGGAGAAGGGCTGGCAGCACCAAGTGTTACATTTTTGGCCTTTGGAGGCGCAAGAATAGAAGCTTTTGCAGTGTTTTAAGAAGGGTGCGAGGGTACTCTCTATTCTGTGAAGGTATTTTCTGGGTTAGTAAAGTCAATTTGATATGTCACAGACCACTGCCGTGTATGCAGTGTTCTTGGGTTGTTCTGGAGGAATCATACCTCTGGTAAGTAGCATCTTACTTATAAGAAGCATGAGCTAATTTAGGCTTCTCAAGTCTGTCAGTTCAGTCTGTGCTCTTTTTTTAGTCGGATAACACTTACTGATTCTGCTTAAAGCATTACTTCAAAACCATAGTGCCTGCGGTTTGATCTCAGGATTAATTTTAACAGTAGAGCTGACTACCACCAAAATATTTGAGCCCACTTCATTCCTTTTGTCAGCTCTGGTACTTATTTGTTCCATAACTAAGAATTTAGAGATTGTTTCTTTGAGTTTGCTATTGCAGAATTAAAAATGCAGCGATCATTCTACAATAATTTCTTCTCTTGACATTATTATTCTGTAAGAAAATCAGTTTGGAATTAAGTACAATAAGAATGCTCAGTAGTTGGTAAATGTATCTATTCAGGGAGCTAGTTTAAAATAACTACAGTTATTCTGGGCAAATTCCTTAGTTGACAAACTTTCAGTGAGCAATTTGCAAAAAGCTCAGATGAAACAGGGCAGGACCCTCCCTTCGCGATCTCTCATATATCTTTGGAAAATGCACTAAATGAATGCCTTATTTGCTTTGTCGACTCATCTAACCTATTGGACTATTCTCATACCTTCCTTTGCTGTTTTGCAGTACGATGAATGTGAGCTGCTCTGTAATAATTTGTGAATGTTTTATCTTGATTTGCCTATTAGAACATTAATTTATGACTATGTTGGTTTCATTTATATGGGAGTTAGTGAACAAACAGGAAGTGGAACAGATACTTGAGGTAAGCCACCAAAATAAGCACTTCAGGGACAATGTTTGAGCTGTTGTTCAGGAAGGCTATCTCTTCAAGTTTTAGCTGGATTGCAAAAATTCACATGTAGGACCAAGATTGGGAATCTAAAGATCTGTCAGGGATCTCATTGAATAAGAGTGATGTTTCCTTTTTCCAGGAAAGAGTATTGTTCAGGTGGAGATTCACAGAGACATTGAGCAAGATTGTCTAGAGAAGCTGGGTCTGTCTTTTCTGTCGCTGAGGGTTGGTAAACTCATGAGTCTGCAGTAGTTGTCGTTCCTCACTTGTATTGCTGCAGGACCATAGGCATGGCTGAAGACCTTACTGTACTGAGTACTAGAACAAAGACATCCCTACCTCAAAGAATGTATATGCTAGGCTATTCCAACTTTTTTGTTCTTGCTGTGAAGTTCAAATGAGGCTGTTTGGTGAGTCTGTTCTGTTCACTGAAGTCTGGCAGCAGACTCCTGAAGAYGCATGCTGAACCCAGTCAGACCTGCAGGGTGTGTGAGTAGTGGCTCTTCTCTAGACCTGGGCTTGTCTGAGGGCCGTAGTGTTATGAATTTCCATTCCAGGACCAGGCACTGGAGGTGGAGAAGGTCTGATACTTGCAGAGATGCACTCTGGAAGGTCTGTATCAGGGTAGGAAAGAAGTCAGCCTGCTGTAATTGTAACAACTGTCTTCTGAAGATCTGTTTAGTAAGTTTTGGCTTAGCACTGATTCTTTTTGTTTGTTAATGACTTGTGATGTGAGATTTTTTACAAAATGTTTTGTTATGTTGCATTTCTTTTCTTAGTGACTAGATCCAGAATTACCTAGAATTCTTTGTTAGAAAAGAAAATATGAAATCTTACCCAGAAATTTTCTGGTGAAACTAACCCTATTGACATTTCTTAAGGCTCCAGATGTTCCCCCAGAACTGATGTATCTGTTGAACTCTGGACTGGAAGATTGGATGGGTTATATGGATGCAGACTGTAACCCTTTAAAATTTGCCTTTAATGTAAAATTGCGCAACATTAATAACTGTAAGGGAAACTTTAAAATGTGCAGGTTTGATATTACAATATATTGGTTTTCATTACTTTCTCATAAACTGAATATGAGAAGGAAACACTTAAAATGATAGCATATGTATAAGCATGTAGGTGCTGTCTCTTTCTGATTATGTAAATCAGCAGTATTGAAGAAGAGCAATTTAACATTTTCCTGGAGCGAGGTTCTTAGTTTGGGAATTTAATTGTAGGTTTTACATTAAACTGCTCTTTATTACTTCTATAACAATTCTGTACATCTCTTGATTTGTAGTTTAACAGGTTTAGTCACCACGCTTGAAAGACATCACCTTCACAATGAGGTCAGACAAGAATAAAAGGTTGCTCATGC
Source organism: Apteryx rowi (assembly GCF_003343035.1). NCBI lineage: Eukaryota > Metazoa > Chordata > Aves > Apterygiformes > Apterygidae > Apteryx > Apteryx rowi. The sequence continues at coordinate 749,823 of NW_020450702.1, read as the reverse complement.
AGAGCAGGCTGGCTGTGACAGTGAACAATGAAACTTGCTAGCTTTCAGTTCATTTTAGTTCTTGGAGCCTATATTTGCTTTCCAGTTAATATTGTCTTAGATTCATAGAATGAATTTGCCATGAAGCAATTTTATAATGGCTAATCTCTGGCATAGCTGCAAAGATTATGCAAATGACAACAAAATTATTACTTTGTGAACTTTGTATTACACAGTACAATTACATATACAAGTTTAAAAGAAAGAAACAGTGTTTAAGCTAACATAGGGTAGTATGATTTGTTTGTTGAATGCACAAGAAGTAGTCATACAGCATGGACACCAGGTGGATGTTCAGTTCTGATGTTCAGTTTTATTTCTGGAGGGTCAGCAGAACTTTTTTTTTGGTACTTGCTGAAAAGCTATATATGGCTGTATATATATATTTTTTTTCCCAGTACAATTCTATAAAATTAAATCTGGTATTATAATTTGATTATAACTGTCTCATCATTCTTTGGGCACTGTGGCCTACTTCTAACTTGTTATAAAAAAATCTGGTTTCCATGCAGGTATATGATAGAAATCTAGTTAAAGAAACCAGCTTCTAGGGTGTATCTCATCTAATAACTGCCTTTTACAGACCAGATGTGCTGACTGTGGGGCTCCATTGCATATCAAAATGGAACCAACTTGTTGCTACCAGCTGGCCAATTTTATTCCCGATTTATTTTTGCTATATCTTAAAATTTTATTTTCTTTATTATAGCAGTGACTTCCTACCTGGTATTAAATGAAAGCCTCTTATAATCCTGGCCTGCAAATAGCTTGTGTTTCAGCATTCTTTCCTCTTCTCTGTCAGGCTCTGTGTTCTCACCACTGTTGAAGGTCTTGTTTTATTAGAGATAATGAACGGTGATTTGTTGATCTTCTGAAATAATCTGATTTTTCTGTTCAGAGCTCTACCTTGCCAGAACTGAAGTCCAATGCTTAGTATTTTGGTAAACTCAAAGACTGTATTGGTATAGGACTGGATGATATCTGCCACACTTGAGGATGAATATGCATGAGTTATTTGACGGAGAGTCTAAATCTTACTTTCCTTTCATGTATATCTAAAACTTTGTATATATGTAGATTAATGTGAACTGGAAGCATCAAAGCTCTGTTAAAACTATATCATTTCAGTCCCTTCTTCAGGATTTTTATTTATTATTGAAGAATAAAAGATTTAAAGTATCCCAAAAGTAGTATTACTATGTTCCTTTAGAAGAATGGTTACAAAAAAATTATCCATTTTTAATATGAAAAATTTTATCATTGAAAAACTTTTAACTGGTTCTCAGTGGGAAAATCTGGTTAAATAGTTTTAATAATTAAAAATTGGTTAAAATTTCAAACCTGCTGAAGCAGACGCAGTTTTGACATTTATTTTCACAAATTGTTTTCCCATTTGTCAACCTGTTAAACTGCAAGATCTGCAGTGGGTCAAGTGTCAGTGCTTCTGAGCCTGCCGTTGTTTGTAACAACCAAAGACAGCTCTGTTTCTCTGGGACAATGAAGCACATAGTTTTCAGGATAAAACTTGCACAAGCTTGAAATGAAGCATTTGTGCTGCATGGTTCTTTAACAATGGAAGAAGCTAATTTTAAGAGAAATGATTCTTCAGTATATACCAGACATCAGCTTTTGACAATCACCTATCAACAGGGCCTAAGGACAAGAAATCACATGCCCATGAAAGACACAAGAAGGTGGAGAACAGAAAAGAAAACGATGTAACAAAACAGCAATGTGATCTAAAATAGCTGGAAAATGGAAATAAACCTTAAGTACTAAATTTGCATACTATAGCATGTAAGTATACAGAGAGATGTGTAGCAGTTCATTATATGCTAAATCTCATGTGGCTCTAGACTGCCACTGAATCAGATGGTTCACTCTCTACCCTCCCCGGTTTTATGACTTCACCTTAATCTTTGTGTCAGATATAGTAATTATGAGACTACACAGTTAGTGCCAGATCATGTGGCTAATGTGATTGTTGTTTTGGTCAAGTTAGTTTTCACCTGGATCAGCTCACTGATCAAGTTGTGCAATTGTGCTCACTGTGCAATTGCGAGGGAAATGGTGAAATATGCCAGGAGAGGGAAAGAACAGGACTACCCTGTTTTAAGAGAAGGCCTTGGTTAGCTCAAATTAAGTACAAATAAAGCTATGAAATTCCATCCTTAATGGTGAAAAATTCAGTAGATACAGAGATAATTTGGAACTGAAAGTTTTGAGTGGGACGCAGCTTGTGCCATTACTTGTTCTTTAGATGTATGTTTACTGCTTTAACTATAAACCTCCTATTGTCAGTTTTGCTGTTTAGAAACCCAAAACACCCAAACTCCACCAAATAATCCCAAACTCAGTGTTTAGCTTTTTTCTTTTTTTTTTTTTTAAGAAACTTTTTCTGCACAAAAGTACTCTTATGTACTTTTATTAATGAGGTACAAATTACTTGATTTCGCCAACGTACTTCATGACATTTATTCCTTTCTTTTGCAGTTTATTTGTTCATAGTATTTTGGCTACTTTTTCATTGCGTATCAGTGGTTTTCTTCTTTTCGGAATCATCTTGATTCCATCTTTAAGAGGCTATCATTATGATACCTCTACTCTCTGGAAAAAAAGGAATGAGCTAGGCCACTTTTTTAGGCTGTACTTTTATGAACAAGCTGAGGTTATTCAATTGTTTGCTGCTGCCGAAGGCTCTCGGGCTGTGCGTCTCTTCTTCTGCTCATCCTTTTTTCCCAGTCCTTTTCCTGTTTCCAGCAGCGCAGTCAGCTCTTCTCTCTTGTGCTGTCTTCAATGTTGCTTTGTGAGTTGATGCAATTTACAAACAGTAGCGAACTAGGCAGTTCTCCTGCTGGATTAGTTTTCTGCAAGTTGAATAAATTACCTAAAGAAGGTGTCCAACCAGTAGTAGCTTGCTTGAGCAGAGTATGCGTCTTACAGGAATACCTGGTCAGGAGAAGGTTAGGGGTAAAGGAAGGAATGGATCTTCTGTTTATGGTGGTGCTGTGTTATTTAATCAGTTCACTGAATCAAACCACTGCAATTGTTGTTGATTCATAACAGTGGGGTTGTGGTATATTGCAGGATTCTGGGTGTTTTCTGTGGTGTAATGTTTTCTCTCAATGATCAGGTATCTTACCCTTCATATCTATTGTGATAAAGTGACACAAGACCCAGGTCTTGTGAATAACTCCGCAATGTGGTGCAGTAGTTCTGAAGTAAGCAACAATCTAATTTATAGTTGGAAAGTTACTTGAGAGGATTCCAACCACTCCCTTTAAGGGCAAAGCCTTTGAAAAGTTTTTTCTGAAAAAAAAAAGGGAGGGGGGCRGGGTATAATGACAAGTTATATGCAAAATACAAATTTTAGTTCTTTAAAATGTATTACTGTTTACTATTTACAGTATCCAGAAGTAAGACAACACAACCATTCTTGGCCTCCATCCCAAAGTAGGGAGGAGTTACAAGCCTTTATTTAGGATGATGTTGGTAGGAAGTGGAGTGAAGGACTACATTTACAGCTGTGCAATTTTTCATATATTGAAGTCTTGAGTGGCTGACTTAGATTCATGGCAACATTTCTGTGATCTGCATAAGACCAAAATTTCACTTAAAGCGTTGACAACCATTGTGATCAGCTATTCTCCCTTCTTGTCTTACACTAGTAAGAGAATTTGGCTTAAGTTTCAAACCCATGATAACCTATGGTACTGTGGTCAGACAAATTTTACTTTTTTACAGGCTAAGAAGTGTGCAGTTACTGTTACTTGCTTGATGTTTGGTAACTTGCTCAGCTGCAGTAATTTGGAAGTTTGAGCCTTCAATAAGTCCTATATTAAATGCATAATTTTTTGATGCATTGGCATATAGCTTTTAGAAAGACAACTAATTTTAATTGAAAGGCTCGAAGAGATCGATAATCAACTATCTCTCCATGTAAATCTTTCAAATAGTTAAATATTTAATTAAAATGAGGATCTTATTTCTAGTCTGAAGTTTTCTGGCTCTATCTTTACTTTTGCATTTTTTATGACTTTGTTTCTAGGTAAGAGACCATCTACCTTTCTTGGGTTTCACTGGCATACTTTACAATTACATTTTTTTTCTGGTCGTATATCTAAGTCAGAACAGGTGTTATTACAAACCTTTCCTTTCATAGCTGGCTCTGCTTAAAATTAGCTTTTGAAATTTAGCAAGGTAGTTTATCTTTCATCTATTTTTACTCAATTATTTTTACTATTTTTATTAATATGTCTTTAAAATCAGGTTATAATTTTGTTAAGCTTTATAACACTGTCTATATTACAATAACAGAGGTTCCTCTTCCAGCTGAACTTAAATTCTCATTAAAAAGAGCAAGAAAATGATGTTCAGGTTGCTTGACAAGTCTTACTGCTAGTCGTTCTGATTTTCCAGAAATAAGTAATATAACAAATTTGGATTTATTTTTCTTTTTTTTAGAATTTGTATGTATGGATTTGGTTTCTCTCTTCTTCCTCTTTCCATTTTGTTACTAAAAGAAGCAGGGGAAATGTGAAAGGAAAGAAGAGACATTCTTACTTCCACCCACAAAAAATCCCAATCTCACAGAAGAAGAGAAGACAAAATGATTTCTGAATTTCATCAAAAGCTGAAAAATATCTTTTTCCAAAGAAAGTCAATACAATACAATGCAATCACTTTTTGACAAAATGTATTCGTAAGCTTTTTTTTTTTTTTTAACTACCTTGACTGGAGAACATACAGAAGACAGTGAGCAACACAGTAGCTTTTTTTACTGTGTTCTATTAGAGGAGCCGTTACTATTATTATTATTAATAAGCACTGATAGAACCTGATATGAAAATTAAGACAATCCTAGATTGTGGAATAAGCCTAGTGAAGGAATTTGCTTACAGTTTTATTTATTTATCTGTTATGTGTTTGTTAGTTCATTTGTAGTTTGAGATTTGGTGGAAGTAGGGTCATAATACACTTGGAGCCTGGAGTGAGGTAAGAGAATTCTGAACAGAAAGGAGTAGACAAAATACACTGTACTTTTAACCATGTAATATTTAAATAGATGTCTATTAGTCTTTTTTTTTTAATTCCAGAGAGAAATTTCTCTCTTATCGTGCTGTGATGATCGTTATAAACTTGCTACTTTTTTTTTTTTTTAATTTTTCATGGTATTCATAGCAAAAGAAATCTACTGGGATTAATTAATTCTTGGGCTTAAAAACTGTACTCCAAGCAGAATGGTGCTTATGGTTTTCACACCAGTTTTATCAGGAATCATCTGTACATCAGTTAATTATCCTTTACAGATGTCCTTTGAAATATTACATACTAAATTTCTTCCCTCTAAAAAAATTCCCTTTAGTTTATTGGCTGCAGAGCATTTTTAACTAAGAAGAAAAAAATGTGAGTAATGGTGTTTTTAAAGAAAATATCAAACTCTGTGATAACCAAGGATGTGCTCAAGTGGCATGAATACTTCAGTTCCAGATGGGTCAGCTTTAGGGGTCAAGTTGTGAAGAGAAAGCCATCACACACACTTCATCAACACCGTGGAATGAGAGATCAGTGCATTTACTGAGCAATGGATTTCCAGTGAGCGTATAAACTAATTGGTGGATGAACATGCCCCAGGAGCAATGATTTTAAGGTCATAGCAGGCTCAGTGAATTGTGCTGACTTACACTGTGTCTCACTGATAGCTGATCTTACCAATGAGCAGTTTAGAGGCATTCAAGCCTGAACTCTCTTCCATGTGCCTTGAATGGCATGTCAGCGGTCACTGTTTCTGACATCCTTTATGTTTGTCCAGTCAGCTCTAAATCTTTAGGTTGGGCTTCAGCGTACTCAGGAAAGAAAAGAGAGAAGCAATTATTTTCAGTCATTGAGTTCTGAAGATCTTAGTGTTAATTATGCCAAACACGGTTGGTTCATCAACAAACTAGAAATGTTAAAGAGAGGAGGGGAGGGGAGGAACTGATATTTTTGGTGATCAAAAGTATCCTGATTATAACTTTCTATTACTTGGATTTTATTTTGATTTCTTCCCATTACTTCCGTATTCCTTTTGAAAACACTCATTGGGTAAATACACATTTTAACATGACCTGGCAAATTCACAAGCTGAAAAAATGCACTAACTTTATTTAACAAATTAAATAATGAATGCCTTGGTCATATATCCCTTCTCAGCTAGCGGTAGATTGCTTCTCATGTGAAACATTTTCTTTTCTTTCGGATAAATGTTTACTCGTTCTTTGTCTACTCTGAGTACAAAACAGAACTGTGCAGAGGTCCTTTTAAATTTACAATCAATTAAGGAATGCTACAGTAGCTCTAATTCCCTTTTTTGGTGGGGGAAGGAAAAGCTAATTTGTTTTATGATTGTTAAGCCTTTGCTGAGAGTATGTTTTCTTTGGTCTTAGTAGTAGTAAAGTAGTTTAAAAGCAAATTTGTTAATAATTTTTAGATAAAAATTCTGCAGAAAGTCTATTGAACATCATATATTAGTATGTACATGTGTTCACTAATCTTTATAAAATAAAAGAGTTAACATTGTGTTGGCTTCAAAATTTAATAACGACCACACTCACATACAGTAGTTTTTAGCCTGAACGTTTAGGAGTGTTTATGTGTAATCATTTAATTCTGAATACTTGTGTATATATGTATATATATGTGAATTAGGTAGTATGTACAAATACGTGYATTCGTTGAGAATGTGGACAGCCTTTTTTTTCCCCTCCAAGTCCTCCCTTTGGTTGTTCTCTAAGGAAGTGAACACAGACATTGTTACCAATGTGAGTGAGAACAAGTTCTAGGACAGTGTTCATAGTGTTGTATACAAAGATGAAAACTGTAGAAAATTGCTGTGCTTGACATTTATTAAAATATCTATATGAAATTTGTTCCCACTTCTACACAGATATGTACCTGTAGAGAGCTTGATGCTGTTGAATGGAGCTCCTAATTTACAGGATCCAAGCTTATTTCAAAAAGTCACAGACCTTTTAAGCTGATTTTGCAATTTTTTAGCAAATGTAAACCTTGACTATTCTTGGCAATTCTCCTTCTCAGATTAATAGGAAGCAATCAGAGTTAGAACCAAATATGCAATTAGTTTATATCCTTGCTATGTGTATTGAAAGAAGCAATATTGTAATTAAAATGCAGATAAACATTTGTGGAAATCTCACATAACTATAATAAATAGGATGTCCTCATTCTATGATTTCACTTCATTATACTCTATCACCTTATCCTCTTGCTGTGCCTGTGCAGCTGCTTTGTAGTGGGATATCAATATTCAATTACAAAAATTAAGTAATCAAATTTATTTTATAATTTCTACAAATGCCATTATAAAAAATACTGAATATGAACCAAACCAGAGCACAACTGCTTCAATAACTTAAAAGTAAAATAACGGATTTTGGCTATTATGATATTTCTCTAATGTGCTGAGGACATATTAAAATATTAGTTCTTATGGATCGTTCCTAATATATTAAGAACATTTTAATGTTAGCTGACAAAACCAGGAGAATTATGAGTAACAACTTTTTCCTCATTCTTAAGTATTCAACTAAGTAACAGCATGAATGTTTCTATTTGACAAAATGGCAGTCATTTTTTTTGTATGCTGTTGTATATTATATGCCATTTTGGCTTCTGAGTTTGTAGAACTACTGCCTCTTAGTGCAAAACAAAACCATTACCTGTATGGTGTATGTATTTTCTTCTGTGTAATGATGAGAAAGATAGATCTGTTTTTCAAATCATTTTAGGATTATTGAACATCACAATATCTGTGCTCAGAAATGAGGAAAAAAACAGTGCTAATAGAATTAGCAATTAAAACAGTGTGAGTTTTAGTAGTCAAATTGAGAGATGAGTAAAATACAGGGAAGGGATTTATCAGCTGGAAGAGTTAAAAAAAAAAAAAAAAAATCCTGGATGATGAGTAAAGACAGAGGCAAGATTCAAATTTGACACTGAGATTGTGGTGTGTAGCAACTAGATCAATGCCAAATTTATTAAGTGTAAGAAAGCACAGAAAAAATGGGCAGAATGTAAAAGCTATTCTTATGATAGCATACTAGCCAGCATGGAGGAGGAGAAGTTAATGATGAAGTAGGACTGTGAAGATGCAGAGCATTTAGAGTCTGCCGAAGGAGAAGTTCCTATGAGTTTGTAGATGGAGAAATTGCAGAAGAATAGGAGAGGACCTCAAAAAATATTGGCAAGAAGGATGTGAAAGATAGTATGGAAATCTCCAAAAAGAACCTAATAAAGTAATGAGAAATGAAGAATATTTCATTATGGGAGAAAAGGATTTTAATAGAGATTCATATGAACCCAGAAAAGAGAGAGAGAAGAGGGAAGACCTATGATACAGAAGTCTGTGGAGAGATCAAAGGGTGAAAATGAAGAAAAAGGTCCATTCGATGTAAGCAAAAGAAAATATTATCTTGGTAAATGCTATTCCCATAGTTTGGGAAATATTGGAAAGAGGTCATTGATGAAGAAGCTAAAGTAGAATGAATAGGATAAATACTCTGACTAGAAACAAAAAAGAAGGGAGATGGAGTCATAGTTAAAGATGTGGTAAATGGAGTGGTATGGTAGGATGCAGAGCAGGAAGAACAACTGTGCTTATGTTTGCTGTGTTTGAGAAACTTAAATTACAAGATTCTCTTTAGATGTCTGCTCCCTTCTCTTTCTTCCCTTTCTCTTTATTTTTTCCTTTTCATTGTTCTTAGTTGCCAATCTTTAGATCAGTTTTCTAACACCTGTCTGTGTTTAAACTACGGCTCTTTTTTGTCCCCATGTTCTTTCCTTTCTGCAGTTTGTTTGTGTATTTGTTTTTGCTGATTGTCATTTGAAACATCTTAGTATCAGTTTCCAAAGGCTTCTGTGATGTTTCACTGAGTACGCTGTGAGAACAGATGTGTTCACAGCATTTTCAATAGAACAGAATCCCCCAGTGAACATATGCTGCTGTTTTGGAAGGATCTATATATAATCACAGAAAATCTTATAGCAAGTAAATGGATGGGATCTCAGAGCCTGAGAGGTGGTGTATGAATGCAGTCTACCTCCAGGGTATACTGGAAAAAAGGAAGAGGTATTAAGAAAAAAGTTTTGTCTTCATGTCATGAGCTGATAATGTAGAATAAAGATAAATCCTTTAATTTACTAACTGAGAACTCTTTTGTGCAAAAGCTAATGTAAATGACAGACAGCATTTATTGAAGGCTAATGACCAGTTTAAGGTAGAGTAATATACAATATGTTTTTAAATGTTAAAAAAAAAAAAGAATTGGAAATAACTCATAAACAATTTAATTCTCTGTTCTACCAATGTAAGTGTAAATGCTTTTCTATGTTACCTTGTTCTTAGCAATTCTTCTCACTCAGTGCTTTCTATGTCCTACATTATATATTCTATCATTTTATCTTTTCATTCTATCAAGGCACAGCATACCTAGCTAATCCATCAGAAATCCCTTTCCTTATCAGTCACTCAAGAATGGTTATACCATACAGTATGACAGCATTAGACATCACTTACCTTCATAAACTACAGATTACTTGAGGGAAAGGTATTTTCTGCATTTGAGGATGCCTTGGTTTAATGGAGATTTCATCCTTTGTTTTCCTTGTTTCCTGCTTTTTCCAAAATGAGTGAAAAAGGTGTACAGAAAGTATCACAAACGTACTTTTTATTGTATATAATATTACATTTTCCATAGTGATACCTTTTTCTATTATTTTTCTACAGTCTTTTGGATTTTCATGGCTCCTTGCTTCTTTACTCAGCATAGTAATTTAACAAAACAGTAGAAGTATTTTGTTGTTTAAGATAATATGTCATAATTTTCATCTTCATAGCTGAGGAGCTTTGATTGTACTTTCAGGTACATCAAAGCTCAGAGGCCTTCTACACCTTGAGACAGCCAACTTCAGTGGAGTTTTTGACACAGTTGATCATAGCTACCTGTCCTGACTCTTCAGGGGCCAAATTCTGTTCTCTAACAGGCTGCATGTTGGGCTAATTCCTGTTGACAAGATTTGGCCCAGGGAGAGATTGGACTGTTGCCAGAGTTTGTGAAAGGGAAGTGGAGGGAGTACCTGTGTGGGATTAGAGGAGGAGGAGGAGTGGGGCAAGGAGAGGTGGGGAATGAATGGGATGCCCCCTCCTAGGAGCCAGCAAAGTGCTAGATTGTCTCATCTGTTTTGTTGAAAAAAAGGTAATTTCTGCATGCATAAGAATTTCAGGGAATTCTTTGTCTTTCCTATGTCTAAAAGCTTTCTTTCTTGAGACCATAGTAGTGTTTTAGGAATTGAATTTATTTATTTATTTGAAATAGTTCTTCTTCCCATGTTCTCAAGTTCTGGCACTTCTTAAATACCCAGTTGGGAAGCCACATAATGTGTGAGTATATGAGTTGGCCAGAGGCATCCAGGAACAGGTTTTCAGAGGAAGAGAAATTGAAATTTATGCTGAATAAACAATGTAAGAATTTATTATTTAGAAAGTCTTAAAAGTTAGCAGCAATGATTGTCATATTAAATGTATTGTTCACTGCACATTTCGATTTTAATTTATTTGAAAATATTACTTTATAATCTTTTTCAAGTATGTCAACTAAAAACAAACCAAAAAGGCCAAACAAGGGGGAGGGTCTCAACCTAGACCAAACCCAATGGATCTTTTGAATGACATTCCTTCTCATAACTTCAGTACTACTCACACTACTGCCTCTAGTCAACTCTTTCGGCCAGAAAGAGAGCTTTGCATTTTTAAGCTACAAAGTAGGCCAGTACTGCTGCTGCCACAGAACACTTTTTTGGAAAGATCATTTCTTTCTGCAGTCATTTTGCACCAACCCATTCTGCAGGTAGTCAGATCAAGTAAAAATTGGTCTGGAGAAGGAGGAGTTTGTTCTACACTTTACCTTGTTGATCTTTTTGTGTTACAAAACCTATCGTTGAAGAAAAAAACTATTTTATGGCTTTATTCAGAGGCCTGGCACTTCCAAAGACAATGCAGAAGAGTGTTTAAACCATACATACAAAGAAAACTTAAGACTATTATCATTTTATGTTAATTAAAGAGGAAAAAAAAGAGAAAATTAAGGCTGAGTACTATCCAAAGGTCGCCTTATTGCAGTAAGTATTGCAAAGATCATTTTACTGATACTGTGATATTCAGGCACAATGGGGAGGACTGCGGACCTACTGGTGTTTGTACTTGTGAAACTCCATCCAACTGAGTAGGACTGATTCTCCTTTATGCTAATGTAGGATATTAGCTTCAGGCTGAAATTCTTTTTATTGTTAATTAAAAATTCTGTTGTTAGTTACTATTATCAAAAGGATTACAGTGTTTTTGCATAGTGCTTTTTGTATGGACACTTGACTAGTACATCTGCACTGCTTTTGCTTGCTCTGATTTTCTTGTTGCTGAAAATCTCCAGAAGTCTTTTGTATGCAGACTTCTTTATTTATGTAGTCATTATTAAGATTAATAAATGATTCTTTTTTTCTCTCATGCTGTAACCTGGCCTGGCAAACTTCATCATGGAGCAACTGATTTGTAGCTAAATTACAAACTCTAGAAAATAGAGTATCATACTGAAAACTGAGAAACTGTAAAAGCTGGTGTTGCTACTAACCACTCAGTTACATCAGTGATGTTTTTGTTTTTCTTATCTAGAAATATAATTGTTATTCCACAAAATAAGGCATAGAGCCTTTTACACATTTTTTATTTTATTCTACTGTATTGTTAATGGAAACAAAGAAGTCAGTAATCTAGCCCTAGAATTCATTATTTATATTTGCAAGTCATCAGATCTTGTTTTAGTCTGTATGGTTCCTTCATAGCTGTGAGCCATTCTGGCATGCCTTTAGGTTTATGACATCCTGCTGTGTAAGGATGTTTCAACTGTGGTTTCTAGGTGCCTTTTTATAGTTTTTTATAGTATGCTAAATTATATCATGAGCTATTAAGACAGGTTATGCATTTGTTAGTTTAAAAACATTTCTAATTATTTCACTGTGCTAAAATATTAGTGCATATATGCTTCAGGCATGATTTTTTTTGCTAACAACCTATTATGTATTCATAGTAACAACAATACCAATTCATAACCACTGGGAATATTATTTAATTTGACAAATAGAGTATTTTTATCATTCATATGTTGTTTGGAATAAATGTATCCATGAAAGCAAACACAAGAGATAAATATACTGTATATTCACATTCAGTAAATCTTTTGTTTTACTTCCATTATGGCCAGAATTAGTCAGGCACAAATGGAAAATATGTAGTAGCTTTAAAGTAAAATAAAATTGGTTTTGATTTAGTTCAAGTCAACCATCTCATTTAAAATTAGCCCAGGGGTCTTGTAAAAATGCTAGTAATCTAAACATAATAATGCACATTGCCCAATTGCTTCTGTGTGTGATATAGGTTCAGTGCTGTAATGCTTTGACAGCCCATTACTGAATGTAATGAACAGCTATTTTTAAACAGAAGAAATTCAAGTTGACAGCTTGGCAATGAAATTCAGCTAGTGGCATAATTTTTGTCATCTTTGGTATAGAGAGTGGATTTCAGTTTAGTTTAAAGAAATTTGTATCATGGACTTCATGGAGCAAGCATTTTTTGTTTCAGTTTTACTAAATACTTTGTGAAGTGCTTGAACTAAAGGTAAATTTTGTTAAAATCCCAAACTTGCCCTCCTTTCAGGGTGGAACACACTCTGTGAGAAGTTAGGAATTAATAAAGTTGAAATCTTAAGGAAGAAAATGTACTAGAATTGCATTTATAATCACAGACTTGATTTTTTGGCTATTAGTTTGATAAGTGAAAACTGTAGCTCTCTAAGCCCTTTGAGAGGGATTTAAGTGCAAGTCAATAGGAAACTAAGAGAAGGGACAGAGAAAGTAGCTGTCAAATTGCACATATTCTGTGGTAGAAATCTATAAATTCAGAGCAGGCTCCCGTCTATCATTTTCCTTATCTCAGTTGGCTACCGAATTGGGAAGCGAATAAGATTCTGGTTTCTTTCTGCCTGTGTGAAGGGTTGTTTGCTCAGGGCCAGCCTGCAGGGACAGCACTAAGCAAACACTAATGGATGGAAATTTAAGCAGTGATTTTGCAGCCATCCCTCTCCCTCCATCTACAGGCTAGATCTCTCCATGTACGGGTATGATGAGCAGACAGTGAGGTGGATTGAGAACTGGCTGAATGGCAGAGCTCAGAGGGTTGTGATCAGTGGCACAGAGTCTAGTTGGAGGCCTGTAGCTAGCGGTGTCCCCCAGGGGTCAATACTGGATCCAATCCTGTTGAGCTTATTCATCAGTGACCTGGATGAAGGGACAGAGCGCACCCTCAGCAAGTCTGATGATGATGCAAAACTGGGAGGAGTGGCTGATACCCCAGAGGACTGTGCTGCCATTCAGAGGGACCTTGACAGGCTGGAGAGATGAGCAGAGAGGAACCTCATGAAATTCAGCAAAGGGAAGTGCAGAGTCCTACATCTGGGAAGGAATAACGCCAGGCACCAGTATAGGCTGTGGGCTGACCTGCTGGAAAGCAGCTCTGCAGAAAAGGATCTGGGGGTCCTGGTGGACAACAAGTTGACCATGAGGCAGCAATGTGCCCTTGTGGCCAAGAAGGCAAATGGTATCCTGTGTTGCACTAGGAAGAGTATTGCCAGCAGGCTGAGAGGGGTGATCCTTCCCCTCTACTCAGSCCTGGTGAGGCCACATCTGGAGTACTGTGTCCAGTTCTGGGCTCCCCAGTACAAGAGAGGCATGGAACTACTGGAGCGAGTCTAGTGAAGGGCTACTAAGATGATTAAGGGACTGGAACATCTCTCATATGAGGAGAGGCTGAGAGCTGGGCCTGTTCAGCCTGGAGAAGAGGAGGCTGAGGGAGGATCTTATCAATGTGTATAAGTATCTGAAGGGAGGATGTAGAGAAGATGGGGCCAGACTCCTCTCAGTAGTGCCCAGCAATAGGATGAGAGGCACCGGGCACACTCTGAAACATGGAGAGTTCCATCTGAACGTAAGGAAAGTCTTTTTTACTGTGAGGGTGGCAGAGCACTGGAACAGGTTACACAGAGAGGTTATTGAGTCTCCATTCTTGAAGATATTCAAAAGCTGTCTGGATAGGGTCCTGGGCAATGGGCTCTAGATGGCCCTGGTTGAGCAGGGGAGGTTGGACTAGATGATCTCCAAGGGTCCCTTCCAACCTCAACCGTTCTGTGATTCCCCACCAATTCTTCTGCTTGTGAAAAGAAAAGGAACTCTTCTGCCTGCCTCCCCGCCCTCTCCTTTTCTGTGCTATTATAATAAAAAGACACAAGTTTAAAATCTGTCTGTTTCTGACTGTTCTCTGTTGAGATTAAAAAAAAAAAATCTGAATGATACTTCTTGGGATCAATAGCAAGTAAGCCTTAGGGCAAGGAGGAAGACACTCCCTTTGCAGGGAGTAAGCCTGCTGTGCTCCTGCTCTTCATTCCTGCTGGGTTGATGGGTCCAGCAGAACTGTCATGTGATTCTTAGCATGTCTAGCTGCTCTGACTAGCCCCCTCCTTCCCTTCTAGGAGGCTTACCCAAACCTTTCTGGACTGAATGCAATGTCACCCTTTTGGTTAGCTTCATGTTTCCAATCATTTTTTTTTCCTTCCAGCTTCTTTCCGTACCCATCAGCCATCTTTCCACAACACCACAACCACATTTCTCTTTTCAGTGCTGTTTCTTTTCCATTTTCTTTAAGTACACTGAAGGAAGGAATAATTCTCTTCACTGTAGGCTTTCAGATAAAAACATGTGATCACAGATTCAGTGATTTTAATCATGTCTGTTGGATATACAAAACTCTGATTCTAACCATTTTTTTCAAAAATGATTCCGTGTCCTGCTTTTCTAAAATTATTATGGTAAACAAGCATATACATCCTCTTCTGCTACCTCAAGAGAAGTGAATCTTCTAAACTATTTTTTTTATAGCTGATTTTCATCTTGCTTTCAACCATTAAATCCATTTCTCTCTTCCCAATAATCTCTGGTCCCACTTCTTATGTCTTTTAACACTTCCCTTTCTGCATCCAACATTGCATCCAAGATTACATCCAATCCCTCTGGAATAATCCATTTCCTAAATCTGTCCTCATTCTGAAATAATCCTTGCTACACTCTATCCTCAATCCTTGCTATCCTGGTTTTCCATCTCCCTATTTCCCTCTGGTTCCTGCCTCTGTTCCCTGGTGAACACACAATATACTGTGTTTTTATAGTTGGGTCTAGTTTATTTCCTGTTATTTGGTTTTAATGAGCTTGTTCACAAAAGTGGTGTGACTATATCTATTTAGGATGATCTTATTTTGAAGAGCTTGGTTATGTTTACGTGGGGTGAAGCAGTGATATCGAGGTCCAGCATTTGCAATGATTTTTCAATACACCATGCGACTCCTACATGTAAATTATTTTTGAGAGGTGCTGGCATGTTTTTCACATGCAGTTTTGTCTGCTGATCTCAGTGCTTTCACTCTGCAATGACAAACCTACAGGAAAGAGTTCTAGAGTCCAACCTTCTTTTCCCTGAGAAAACCCCACCTGGTTTGTTGGAGGAGATACTGAGGAACATTTGGTCAGAAAGGTTCCTGCAACACAGCCAGAACACTGATTCTGCAGAGTTACTGTTCATCAAAGGGCAGACTGTTACAGAGCTATATAATTAAGGCGGCGTGTGGGGATGATTTAATAGTATTGCTGTTTAAATTATCTTTCTGTGAAATGCCCAATAAGCACCAGCTAGTCTGTATTCCTTTTTTGCATAGAAATTTGTTTTAAAATGTTTTGAATCATATGAAATTCAAGGAAGGTCAGATTTTAATTTCTCATTTATTTGTGCGTGCAGGTTGCCTGACTCAAGGGAATCATTATAGAGAAACGATGTGATAGTTTCCCTCCTTGACTCTGTCTATTTTAAGCACTTCAGCTCATACTCATTTTTCTTTTAAATATTTGGAGAACTCTCTGACCCCATAGTATAATGAGAGCCTCATGTTAATCCTTGGGAAAAAAATGCGAAAGATATATTTGCAGTGCATTTCCCTGCAGTTCTCTGTGGGTTAGGTTTGTACATCATGTGGAGTGCTACAGTGTGTACTAATTGGCACCCTTGTTGATAACCTCAATTGAAAGAGCAAGGATTAAGAACCAAATTGCAACCTCCGTGAAGAAATTTTTAGAAAGAATAGTTAACTGGAAGGCTCTGCTGACTTCATGCATTTGTTTGAGGCTTTTAGGGGAATGAAATATATACCCCTGCCTTTTCTGTTCCACATCATGTGTATAGTGTTTAGTCAGGAGTGTACAGAACAGGCTACCTGGGAATGATACTACTTTATCTCTGATAGATTCAGAAGTGCAGAAGTATTGCAGTGTGTGACTGAATGGGTAACTGACTGAACTTTAGTCTTAAAATGAGTCTGCCATTCTGTCAGAGTTCAGGTGACTTAATGTAGGAGAGATGCATCTACATACCTGCTGATCATGCTGACTCCATTTCACTGGAGAACTGGAGAGCTTTGGTCTTGAGGGTTATAGCTTAATTATTTAACAGTATTTAGGGACCACCTAGTAAAGTATTTGACACACTGTGGCTCTTAATGTAGTAGAGATCTCAAGTATGTGCTTAAGTTGGCCTACCTAAAAATAATATATTTTTTAAAAGATTTTATTGAATAGGGCTTAAACATGTATGCCTTTCTTTCAAAGCCAACAAAAGACTGAGATTGAGGATGTGTTCGACTCCTAGAGCAAGACAACAGGGTTACCACCCTGCTGCTCAGCAAAGCCTCATGGTCAATGACTGAAAGTTTTCTAAATGCATCTCAGTTCTGCCCTCACCTCTGAGGGAATGTGCAATAATGCAATGGGCCTGTAAGAGGCTGTGATCAGAGGAACTTGGCCAACGAATTATGTACTCCCTCTTAACAGGTATTGCATTCATTTAGTGACCTACCTTTTCTCCCCGCCCTTCCATGCCAAGCACCAACATGTTCATGGACTCCATCTCAGTATGTGAAGAACTGAGTAGTAATTTAGTCCCAATGTTAGTGTATGAAGGGAAGAATCTAATGCAAAGGAAAAGTGATTAAGGAATTGGAAACAAAAGCTCCTAAATTAATTAGGTTGGTGGAATAATATTTCCTAAGCCATCAAATGTGCAAAAGTTTATATGGTATTTTTGGAACATTTTCCCTTTTCTTCTTTCTTCTGAACTCTGTCTTTCTAAGTAGAGCTAATGCTGTTACTGTTCAAAAACTCATACTCCAGTTATGTCTGCTCTTGTGAAACAGCTTCTCAATCATTCTTTTCGGCATCCACTGTAATCATAGCACAAATCCCTATAATGATGGGYACATAACTCTCTCTCTGTCTCTCTGTAAAGAGCAAATACCAACATTGTTTGAGAGCTCAACAAACAGTCATGCTGGAGGAGGACTGCTGTCACTCTGCCTTACGCTGTACTTCACTTCTACCAATCTAGCACAAAGTAACTTTACTGTTTCATTTGACTCTTCCAGTTTGTAATCCAAGCATAGTTGTTACTCTGCAAGAGTAAAATAAAGTGTCTGCATTGTTAAGAAAATGATCAAAATACCTGTGGCTGATTGTAGCTATTTTGTAACAGTGTCATCTTCCGAAGCAAATGTTATTGTCAGTAGAGGGAACTCCTTATTCACAAAATATTTTATATGTGTATAATGGAATTCTGCCTTGAGGAGCATTTACAGATATGCATTTGGCCTGGTATAGCTCAGTTCTTTTCTTCCTTTTGTTCTGTTGTCATTATTTTCTCTTCTTTTCTTATCCGTGAATAACAGCACTCATAAAACCCTTCTGTAAGCAGTTTGGATGCCTTGAAATACCATGAACTTCAGAGGAGCAGCTACTTTAATTACTCTGACAGCGTATGTATATTTTAATTTTACTGAAAAGAGAGGAGTGAGGGAACCCATGCAAAAGCACTGTAAGGCACAAGCAGTTTTATTTGTCCTCACCCTTTCATCTCTAGATAATTTAGAAAAACTTCTTGAATGTTCCTGTGCTCATTATAGTGATCATTGTCTGCATTATAGTGATAAAGATACTAACTTAGAGCTGCTTATAACACATCTGGTCTCAAATTCGAAGCACAGTGTCAATGAGGCTAATTCTCTTATTTCTAGTCTGACTGCCTTAGAGAAGGAGCATGTACTCTGTCAAACCTCCTGCTTACATATATATCCCAGAGTAAAAGGAGAATCATCCCTTATGGGCTGGAAACCAGCCAGCTTTACAGGTTCCCCAGCCTGGAGAACTACAAAAAGGAAAATGTTGGCCTCTCCTTATGCAATATTCTTTTAATATACATACATTTTAAAAACTTACTGCCATTTCCCCACACTTATCTTTTCTTCCTTTCCAATGACAGAATAACAGTCTATCACTTCTCTTTTAAGAAAGAAATAATGACCTATTAACCGGATTTCAGTCGGGCTTTTGGATAACCATTCTGCTGTTCATTAATATTGAATGGGGGAGATAATACTTTTGGAATGGGAGGGGAGAAGGGCTCGGACATTATTTTGAGGATTATTATTTGATAATTTTTGGCATTATAGCATATTATTTATTTTTCAAGCCAATTCCTTTTAAATCTGAAAAATTACATACATATTTAGGTGCATTTAACAAGTATGAATATAAACACATTTCTTTGGTGGGAGGAGAAATGTGTCAGGATCTTTGGCTAGTCTGACTGACCATATGATATATAATGGTTGACACTGTTGTCGCTTAGCCAAAATATTTCTCTTGAATTGCTGAGCTTCCCAAACCATGTTGGAAAGAGAGGCTGGTTAATGCCTTAATGACAAAATATTTGAATCAATGCTCAGAAAAGAGTACTTTTAGTAAATATTAATCCATTCAAGGAAATACACTGATAACTGTTAGTCAGTGATCACCCTTCAAAATTAGATATGTTTATTTTAACATTTACAATCGTTCTTTGTGTTTTCCAATACTCAACTATAAATTCCTTGAAAAATGCAAAAACTGAGACAATTACTTATCTTTTTTTTGTGAAATGACATGAAGTGAAGCTTTAGAAACTGTTTTGTAGTTGTCTTAATAATGTTTTATAAATGTTGAATATTCATTGTGTGCTTGTTGCAATGATTATGCTTTGTGACGGAGTATTTTGCCATGTTCTGAAAGTTTGTTATACTGTTTGCTTTGTTTCAGAAGATTTTCTATTAAGGTTATTATACAGTGCATGCCTCTCAGTTTCATTTTTTTTCTATTGTAACATGGTGATTTCATTATGTGATGAAAACACAGCATTTTTAACTGTAATGCATAATATTCAGTAAAAGTAATATATTTAAAGCGAGTAAAATATAAATGTCATGAAGTTGAAAAATTTCTCTGAGAGGCTTCTGAGTAGAATCCAAACAGCATTTTAAAAAGATCACACTGAAAAAATAACACCCCAAACAGTAGCAGCCTGCTGTCCACCACCCCCCAACATTTAATCAGCAGTCTTCTGAGCTGATAAGAGTCCTAAGTGATTTTTTTTCCCACTTGAGACCATTGTAGATATGCTTGCTAAGTGGACCTAACAGTACTGGTATATTTTATGTTAGCAAGTCATGATAGGAAAGTGCTTGAAGTTCAGGGGGCATTTGTCTCCTTTCTCACAAATTCATTTAAGTACCAGTCTTGCCACAGCTTTAACTGGGGCAGACAACCATACAAATGACTTGAGATAAAATGAAAATAATGGACTGAGCTAGGTGCCGGGGGTGGTAGTTGCACTGCATGCACATCAATAAGCATTGAGTGTTATTCTATGCTAATGTAAGCCTGATGGATCAGCTTTCGCTTTTAGCCTAGAGGACCATTAAGCACTAGATGCTGGGTCAAACTGATATAGTAAGGCAGACATACCCTAACGGTTGGCAACAGTAGTTAACAAGCAGTAATTTGCTACGTGTGAGACTAATATTGTTTAAAATCTTCATGATCAGAACAAAGATCAGCGAAAGGATAATACTTCTTTGTTTAGTTTCCTTTTGTAGACTCAATTTGGTTTGAAAAAAACGTTAAGAAGCAAAAATGAATAAAGCATTAACTGTTTCTAAAACAACTGTTCAATGTAATATAGTACATTACAGAACCTCAAAGCATTGCATACAATTTTCACAGAATGTAAATAAATTCTTGTAGGATAATATTGCATAATTGAGATATATAATATATTATTTTATTTAAAATTAAATACTAATCATAGTTCCTAAATTTACTTCATAATCTTGAAAGTATAAAATTGTTGAAATATAGAAATATTCTGAAGGTAAGTTAGAAAAATACCACTATTTACATAAATGTGACTTTGAAGAGAATTTTGTCCTTGACATCACAACATGAAGATAATACAGTATTATCTATATTCTGTTTTGCTTATACCTAGTCATTATTGCCTCTAACAAAGATACTGCTTAAGCAGGTGGTCAGGTTTAGCTGAACAAACATCTAGATTTAGAAGAGTTATTTGTTTTCTGTCTGTTCTTTAAAATACTGTTTTATTCACAATTTTTATCAAATTTTATTGTGTGTGTTGAGCTACTAATGCTTTTAATAACCAAAATGGCATGGGCAATGCTCATGAATATTAACAAAAATCAATATAACATATTGAAAAAGGTATGTCACTTTTGGATTTTTGGAGGCTTACTGAGAAAGTAGGCTGCAGTGGATTTAGGCTTTGATCTTTTTTCTTTGGGGGTGTGCCCTTATGTACCCACAGTTTACCATAGCTTAGGGTCTATTCACAATTTATGCTGTTAAAGCCACAGTTTGTGGTGCATATTCCATTTACTGTGTCATCTGTTGGGAAAATTTTTGCCCTCCTTGCTGGCATAGCATGGCTTGGTGGGGGAAGAAACTGGAGAGCCCTGTCTCACAACAGACATACTCTACTGTTGCCTAGTCCACTGGCTAACTCAAATGATGGCTGAAGAAAAATGTGGGTTGAAAATAGGGGAATTTTTAATATATCTCAATCAGAAGACATGGTTCCAGATGCTTTTGCCTTTATATCCTCTGCCTGCCATATGTATAATACAGTAATAATAGCTATGTATTTCATATCTTTAGATCTAGAAATAAAAGTTTCTCTATTTTAGCAATCAAATATTATATTTCCAGTTCCTGTAACTGGTTTAGCCACTTAAATAGCGTGCAAACAATACTAACTTGTTTTCCGTTTTTCCTCTTTGAGAGCTCCTTCTGTTGATTTTTTTTTTTTTTAAGCTTACTGAGGAAAAAAGTTAGCTGTAAGTGTCTTGCTTAAACTGTTTCAGAATATCTAAAAACTAGAAAAATACATTTGCTAAAGAGAAGGCTAAGAGTCCAAAGGGCATTTTGTCAGCTTATTTTCTGCACAATGTTTTTGTATGAAATATTTTTGGTTGTGTCATTAACTTGTTAGAAATTCAGCACATATTGAAAAGATAAAGCTAAAACAGCAATATTGCTTTTACTTCAGGCAAATCTTGTGGTCTTTTTTTCTTTCAGGGCTTTACTAGCCTTGATATTTTATGTAGAGGCATTGTTAGAAGTTTGTTTGATATAGCATAATCTTACTGATTGAAATTTGTTTACTTTCCTGACAATGAAAATAAGAATATATCATTTAGCAGCCACTTAACTAGAAGCATATTTGTAAGGAAAGAGAGTTAAAAAGGCATTTTAATTCACAGAACAGAAGGTATAAAAGGGTGGTTGATTTGTTTTGTTTTGTTTTCAGCCAATGAAGAAAGAAATGCTGCACTGAGGTAGATACCTGTTAATTGCTGATGACTTATTATAGCTGGGGTGGCTTATTAATGTTGGCCCAGGCATAAAAAGGATAGAGTAACTTATTATTGGAAGGGAAAGTCCAGAAATGAGATATTTAGAAAAAATTTAGAGGAAAAAAAGGAAGGTTGTGATTTTCTATTGTTTGTAGGTTGCTAAGAAAGGGGAAAGAACAAAATATACTTCAGAGTTGGAGAGCCTGTCTTTGATATTGTGGGATCTTTGGAGGCCTTTTGTAATAGATCTAATCTATGTTACTGGAAAAAAGTCAGTAAGTTTTGGATAGGGCCTAAAGGATGAAAATGAAAGAAATACAGATAATGGAATGGCAAGTATCACAACTATAGGCCCTTTTGCATTTTCTGAAGTGCAACAGCAGCAACAATTACAGAAACTACTGAATGCCCATTTAACTAAAGCGCAGATCAGGCCCCAGTACTTCCTGTCCAAACAGCATCAGAAAAGAGCACATGGACATAGCCAGTCGTGAGGAGTGAGAGTTCAGTGGAAGGAGGAAATGTAAATTATTGGCTCTATTCCTTTTCTAACTAAAGCAGCTTGGCAAACATTGTATTAATCTCTGAAGAAATCTGTAGCAAAAAAGGATGAGAAGACTATTTTAGACTGTTTAGCATCTTAAAGGAGAATTGTCGTCAGAAACTTCGAATGATCCTTTATCCACTCAGGCTGCACTTATGCTTCTTCACTTGGTCCCCGATGAATTGACTTTTGAGCTCAAGTCAGCTATCTGGACAGTAGTTAACAAAACCAGCATAATAGTAGTACAGGACCATCTGCTCAAGAAGATACAAATTTAGATGAACCTGAACTTGCTGTCCATAATGTCAGAGAGAGTTGGGAGAACTACTTGCTGTCTTAGCTGTCCTAAGTAAGCACCAAGACCGTAGCCAAGTTTTAGAACTGGTAGACTTTAGGAGGGAGAACTGCCATTGCAAGAAACAAAGGGACTATGCCTCATCCGCTATGAGCGGAGAGAGATACAGTTTTTCTAAATAGGAAATGATAACCACGTGAGCTCAAACTGCTAATGATATCAGTTCTTATAAACTTGAGTAGTGGCCAACTTGACGACGAAAAGGGCTGAGATACTACAGGTGACAAAACTTACTAACATTATATGTATTGATGGGGAATTCTAGGCATATACCTAGCTTGTCATTCCAATATAAATTGGTGACTGAGTGAATTGACTCTGGGTCAGATCTCTCATTCATCATCATGACCTGTTGTCTTGGCGATTGGCTGGGAACAGACTCGAAGGCGACTAAGACTTTTAGGAGTGACATAGAACTTTGGAAACTGCATCCTGAATTGCTTACAGAAAAGAAATGAAAGTGAAGGATACTTTGGATATTGCTCTGGAGGAAAAGAGATTAAAAATCAGAAGAGCTTGCCTTAAGTGTTAGTTTTTTATGTTGACCTGCAATATTAACAAATTTTGAAATTGTGCAAAGAAATGCAGATTAATTCCCATGAGTTTACTGTGACATGTATGACTTCAAACAACTTGTGTTTTAAAGAAAGTGACAGTGGTTTTGGGGGGACTGGAAGTTTCTGTCTGGGACTCAGGGAAACTTTTAGGAAGCCGAGGTTAAAACACAAGCTAAGATTTCCACTTTTAGTTTCTTTTTGAATTACCAGAAAAACAAAAATAAGCAAAGGAATTTAGACAACCTATAATGTGTATAAAAATAATAAAAATGGCTGCTACTGATAATGATGAAGGAAACAAATAATTGTTAATTGAAACCTGTAAATTGTTAGATAGAAATGTTGCTAAAGATTTGGAAAACTGATTGCTATTTGTGTTTGGGAGAGTGTATTTGTGAAGAAGAAAACAAGATTTGTTAAATATAACTTGTGGCATGTAATCCATGTTTAAAACAGGATTTAACAAAAATTGTGTGAATTTACAGTTTAATTTTATGAAAAGGTTTCTTCAGGATACATTTTAAGGCAGTTAAAATGTTCTTTCTTTTTAGAATAGTACTGCAGTTCTGCAGTGCCTGTGTAGATATTGTAATGTAACACTCTATCTTCAAAGAAAATTATAATTTTTAAACTGTTTATACCAAGTGTATTTGAAATGAAGAGGCTGTAAGATTCTAGAAGTATATTGTTACAAAATTGAAGTAGAGGATTTTAATGATTCTCTGAAGTTCAAGAATTTTGCAAATTGAAATGATATGTATACATCATGGTCATGGTCAATATGTAGTTCTTATTCAGTTTTTTCTATTATAATGTCATTTGAAGGGACCTATGGCATGTGACTATAATGTTAACAGTGTGCGTTTTCAACCCATTTATTCCTTTAATAATTTTGTATTGTATATTAATAGATGTAGTTTACTTTTAATGTGCTTTGTGTAATGTCCTTGTGTTATGAAAATGAAGAGATTATAGGAAATAATTGACTTTGCATATTGTATTTTTTTATTGTTTTGTCCTTTTGAAGATATAGGGCTTCATAATCACATCAAAGTATTAGTGATGACCTATTCTCGTAAAGTAAGTCAAGTAATCATATCCACATTATTTCATTACGTGATTTCAATAGAATAATAATAGACTACAATGACTATGGAAGATATATAACAGGAAGGGTAATACAGTAGCTTTATGTTCTGGAAGGCTGGATTCAAATTAAGTTCAATCAGAAAAAAAGTGAGCATTCTCATATACCAGGTTGACAGGTTTCTTGGACATATACAGAACTGTTATGTAATCTGACACAATTATGAGGTTTGATTTGAAGAGAATTAGGTTTGCTCCACCTAGGCTATTTTTTATAAAAATGAGACAGGCAAGATTTTGAAAGTGAGACAGATTATTCTGTCTATGCGTAAGATAATTGGTAGTTCATACCTATGAAATATGACTATTCACTTAAGGGTATGGAAATCATATTACAGGTTACAATGTTCATGACTTAACCTGTTACTAAATGCTTAAGCTCCAGGTTCCCCACACTTTGAGCTGTGTATGTATGATTAGTGATATGCAAGCTACTTTAAAATACAGAACATTATCTAGACTTTCATTTCTTGAGTGTGAGGAGAATAGTATGGAGCGGAGAGCTGCTGCTTCTGCTGCTTCCCCACCATCACTGATTGGGTACCATGGCAAATCAAGCTTGGGATCCTTTGATTTT
Organism: Apteryx rowi; assembly: GCF_003343035.1. Lineage (NCBI taxonomy): Eukaryota > Metazoa > Chordata > Aves > Apterygiformes > Apterygidae > Apteryx > Apteryx rowi. The sequence goes on along the minus strand of NW_020450702.1, from coordinate 724,667 downwards.
GGCTAGTAATATCTTGAATACAATTTATGTTTTTTGTTTTTTTTCTTTGCTTGTACAGCAGCACCATTGTGGGTACAGTAATATAATTAATTTCTGGCCTACTTACTCTACTAGCATCAGTTATAGGTAGATGGTGAACAGCAAACTAGAGGTGATTATATAGTAAACACTGATTTCCAAGAAACATGCTAGGAATACATACAGGATAGGTATGAAGAAGATTTAGATGATAAAAACAACTAGATGAAGTAAGAAAGACTGAATGTGATTGGGTGACTTAATACTGGGTTATCAGAAGTAGGAACACTTTTTACATAGTTGAGTATATATAATCTTCTGTTTTTTAAAAGCATGGAAATTTTCTAGTCCACGTATGATTCTAAAAAGGTGTCACACAGAATAGTCCTTTCAAGTCAGTAGGAATACCTGTTTTTAAGGCTTGTGAAATGGTTCTTACAAAACACTTACTTTTGATTGAATGGTATCTGGAATAGGTTTTTGGTGTCCAAAATTAGAGTCATCAAGATGACAGGTCCAAACCATAAGTTACTTCAGTAATGTAATCTTTTAAAGTGATCTCCATTCCTAAAACACAGACAAATAGGAGCTTTCATACAATTAGGGGTATTACTCATGAAAAACTCTGGATTTATTTGCTGGACTTCTCTTATTCTATCTAAAGAGGTAGCAGGTTGGGAAACACTTCCTTTCCTGTGAAAATTAAATTTAAAACCAGAATTTTCTGTTCATTTATTTTCCAGGTTGGAAAGGAATTAAAATAATAATAATTAAAAAATAATTGCAGGAGAGAGGAGAGAACATTAGGCTGTGGTGTCCTGCTCTTTCTCTCTTTTTTTTGTTTTTGAGTAAGGATTTTTTAAGCTGGATCATCTTCAACAGGAGAGGCCAAGGGAGCCATGATGATGGCTTAGTGGAGGAGAGGAAAAAAGAGCAGGATCTCCCCTTTGAGTGGTTTCATGTGGTATCATAGGCTGAGTTCCCTGCACCATCATGCAGTTACTAACTAATTTCATGCAATGCTTGATCTGCTCTAACTGCCCACTGCTCTCCTCCCCCATTTGCTGGCCATGTGTTCCTGTCTTCTATCTTGTGTTGGGTCAAACAGCTGTGTGTCTGTAGAATGGGTCAGTCAGTATATTAATCTAAAGAAAAAATATTTTTTGGTGGATTAGCCTTCAACTGATCTTACTCTGCAACCCAGTATCATAAAATTCAATCCAAGAGTGGAAGTGGGAATGTGTTGCTGGGACCAGGAATGAGGACAGGAAAGAGAGGACAGAGACCTCTTCTTTGGGCAGTGAACCACAGTTAGATTGGATTATGTGTTGCACAAAATTGCATCTCAKAATAGTTTATCTTCCTGAAAGTAGAATGCCTACTTAAGACAGGAAACCAAGGTTCATATGTTTACTCTGAATCAGGCAGAGAAAGGAATGGATGCTGGTGAGACTTGACAGTGCAGTTAAGCCAATCTAATGTCTAACTGCTTTGGCACTYCTTTCTAGCTCCCGTCCTGACTGCATCTCACCAGCTCCCTTGCACCAGCCTGATCTCTCTTCTGATCCCATATTGAGCTATACTAGTGGGGAGGAAATGGAGGAAAATGGTTAATTTTTTTCTAGTCTTAGTGTTCTACGAGGGAGTCAGAGGAGACCTTTGGGTTTTGTTTTTTCCAAGGGGGAAAAAAACATCGCTATGTCAGCCTAGGAAGGTGAATTGAATTGTGCCTTATTACACTAAAGCTGTCTCTTTAATTATAAATAAACTGGAGAACAAAAGGGGAGGATAGCTTTCCCCCCACCTTTGGAGGAAAAGCTGTGTATTTCTAAAATTCCTCCTAGATTTTCAAGCACTGGTGAGTAGCCACATGTATGCTCATGTCTGCTTTTTTACAGTATCCCTTCAGTATCCTTGTAACTCTATCATTGTTAAGACCTGGAAGGGATATGTAGGGAACAAATTGTGCTAATGTTCATGCCCACTCAAAGACATACTGGTTTCTTTGGAACGTCTCTCAGATGCTTTCTCCTCATGTTTTTCTCCTGCTTTTGTAATTTTTCTGGGTACTGAGTGTTCTGAATAATATTCATTTCTATATCAAGCCTCAATAAATATACCTATATGCTTTGCAAACTTCTGACTTTAATAATGTCCCTGTTTTACGACCTTGTTTTATATTATGTTCTTTTTGTTTTGCTCTAATCAAAGTGGTAGCAGAGAGGTATATGGTATTCAATGTCTGCTTAGCTTTAATCTCCTAGTTAAAACTATTCCTCTTGGAGGACTGTGCCTAGTATTTTATTTATTTTGATAGTAAAGGTGCTATGTGACAAAGTGAATCTCTGTTATGAGAGTCCATTTGCTATATTGTTACTTGATCTAGGCTTATAAATACATTAAATCTTGTTTAAATTTGCCTTTTTGTTTTATCATCTTTTCTTAACCCCTGCCAGTCTCTCAGACTAAAGAATTAATTAAATTAATTAAAGATTAAAGAATAATGCCTTTATGTATTTAAATATAATTATGATCCCTAGAATTAAATGTAGGGAGGACAGAGGCTGGAGAGAGGGAGGTGACATTTCTGTAAAATTAGACATTTCTAGTCTTTCTAGTTAAAGAGTAAGAAAACTTAATTTTGTCTTTTGATTAGTCAACAAAACCACACAGTGACTCCTTCTGCACACTGGTTGCTTTTTAATTAAGTCAGATATATTGATTTGAGAAGTCTTGACAGCAAAAGTTAGTATTTTTCCATGGGTATGTACAGTGTGTATGTTTGTGCATATATTACAAAGTCTGATATTACTTGGGAATTTCAAGATGAATGTATTTTAATGTTTTTCATCCTCTACTTTGTAAGACTACTCTGATGTAGTCACACTACACTGGTGTGCTTGATGAAACTGTTGCCCAAATACAGCTGATCTTATCCCACTTAAAAGTTTCTCATTTTTGTTTCCACTTATGCTTTAGAAGAAAATGCGTTCAGCTGTGGGCCTGCTAATACAATGTCACAGTAGATAACATTGTATTAGCAACAGGGGAATTTTTGCTTTTTTGCAAAATTGCACTTACTGAACTGAAATAGCAGAGTTCGGGGTCTGCGATTCCCTATCCCAGATCACCTTGCTACCGCTTTGACTCCGGGCAGAATTTGTTTTGCAAAACATGAAAAAGCTTTTAAACTAATGACTTTGAGGTGAAGCATCAGCAAAAGTGGGGACACCTGCTGTTAGCAGAGGTGCCTGCGCGTCCACCAGACTTACATCCCCAGTAGAGGGAACCGCTGAGCCCGCTCCTGGCCGCTCCTGCGGAGATCCTATAGGTGGCAGCAGGCACTGCCATTTCTCAGGTTAACAATGGGATGATCTATAGGTGGGAGAATAAAGATGTCAGAACGAAGTTAATGGGATCTTTTTACTGAAAAGTGATCTGCTTTGAAATATGATACGCGCGAAAAATGCCATTTAATTTTTAGTTTGCTTTTAAGGTTTAAGTAGTTCTCTGCCTTTAAGTTACATTTTTAATCTTGTTCCTAGATGGGTTTTAAGGGGAGCCATAATTTTGTAGTGTCATGTTATGAAATACACTTCTCTTGAACAGCCAAAGGGAAAGACCTGATGATACCTTAAAGTAAAAGAGCAAACTTGTTAATTCTGATACTGGGATTACAAATACTGGGTTACCATGCAAGCTTTTTTTTCTGATATTCAGCAGATTTAATGGTGCAAACTAAACATTGTTGTTTTTCTTTTGAGAAGCCTGGCTGAACCCAGGCTGTTGTTCTAAACTAAAAGCGTGTTTGGCCCAGGCTTTACTGGCACAGTTGTTGTACTTCAGATTCTCTTCATGAAGAAGCCTCAGATCTGAGGTAGCATATTTACTGAATCATTTCTGCTCTCTACAGTGAAGCAGAGAAGCTTGCCCTTTGAACATAAACATATGCAGTTTGTGAAATTATGCCAACCGAATTAATATGTGCTGCTTATAAATGTATTTTATTGTACATTCTATTGGGCAAGTAGCTATGTTTTCATTTTTAAGCTTAAAAAAAATATTAAAAGTGACAGTTAAATTGAATTTGATCTCTTTCTTCAGAAGTAACACAGCACAAGAAATGTCTTGCTCTGCTGCTGAAAAACATTTTTTTCTCTATATTTTTACCATGTTGAGTATTTTTACCCAGAAATAACTATTAAAAATCATTGAAGCTCATCTCTTACTTGTTTTAAGAAGAAAAGAGTAAAACTACCTCACCCATTGTATCTTTTTAAATAAAGTGGTAAGAAGTGAGCTTTTTAATATGAGAATGAGACAATAAATAAAAACTGTTTACTCCTGTATCAGTGCTGATGTCTCTTTTCTGGATGAATGCATTATTGCACCCTCCTACATATATAAATACGTTCTCCTTAGATGGAACATTTGCCTAGCTAGCATTTTGCACTGTGAAATCCTTTACCTGTTCTTTAGGATATACCTATCATGTACGTATATAATGCTGGAAATTTCTGCATAATAGCAGTTTGTGCAATATTGCTGGAAGATAACATTTCAAAGACAGATACAGTTAAATCCCTTTTACAGGTAAGAAAGTAAAAATAAATCTCCTTTGTTCTATGTTTAACAGTCTTACTGTGCTTTAATCGATGCTTACAATACAATAAAATTAACAGCATAAAATGTAACTGTGCAGGTTTGGGGTTTTGTTTTGATATGTCTGATAGTCCTATGTTTAGTCTTTAGAAAAATTTTTTTTCCAGTCTTTAGAAAAAAGTGTTTTTCTAATAGGAAAGCACTGCTTATTATCATATGCACTGAGACTCTCAGCTGGTGGGTTTCTAAATCACAAGTGAGATAATAAATGATTTCATATGSCCTTTGAAGTTCAACTGTTTTCAGTGAACTGTCTAAATAGAATCATTTGTCAATCTGGGACAGAATTAATATATTGCTTTTAAGTAGTCCTTAAAACCACTGAAAAATGTTTTATGGAATGAGACAACACCAAAGCAATTTATTAGTCAAATTCTGTTTGACATATTTGTGGCAGTAGCTCTGTTTAGCATCATTCTATAGGCCTGCTGCTTGAATCAGGTGAGCAGGGTCAGGACCTCACCAGGGTTTTTGTCTTGTAACACACTCTGTAGTTGTAGTATATATAGTATATATCATTCTGCTCTTACTAATAGACAAAAGAAAAATGTATTTGTTAATGTTTCAGATTGTAAGGAAAACCTTTCCAAATACTCAAAACATTAATTTGCTACACAGTGTTTATCCCATGTTGACATTGAATATAACTGACAATATTTGAGGGTTATTCTCTTAACTCTTATTGATTATTTACTTAATTTTTCCTGTTTGCATTGTCAATTGTTCATTCTAAATATTATCCAGTAATTACCGAAGTAAGCAACATGATGTTAATAACAAATTGATTCAGAATTTCCTACAAAAATCTGTTTTATTTTTCTTTTAGTTCTTCATTGTAATCAGTGGCAGGAAACAAAATAGTTGTTGCTCTGTGCTTTGTTCTTTATGTAGATGTCAATCACTTGCTTCTCTGCGCCTAGGATAATGTTAGATTTGAGAGCTGTAGCATATGACTTGCATTCTGTAAAGCATTAAAAACGTTTCTGAGGAATGGTGGACACAGCTTATGTCAACCTTGGCAAGTAATTTGGCACAACAAGAGTAGCTCATCAGATCAAAGCAGTTGATACGAAGGCTCATATGTCTACACAGTAGTGGTTTAGGGGGTTTACCTCAGACTAGTTTTAGCTTGGTCCCTTGAATGAAATGCCGCCACCATGAATATGATTTGTAGTTGTTCAAAGGACTACTCATTGGTTTGGACCTATATGTCAGTGTTAGAGTGCATTTTGTGCACACCTGGAGTGCAGCTGCCAATTTAGATTCCTTTGAAAAGAGTCTAACTTGACAAACCAAAATCCTTCCAAAAACTGGACCCACACATACTAGTAGGGATGATTGGGAGGTTCAGTTCACAACCACACAGTTACTTCAAACCACTGTGCTTATGCAGGCACAGCCTCAGAATTCCCAAAGACTTCTCAGTGCTCCAGCAGACTGAAGAAAAAACTTTGCACTTTGGAAAATATTGGAGGGAAAGAATTGTTACCTATGCTAAGTAATCATGGAAAGCAAAATAAATTTTGGGGGAAAAAGTCTGTTAACTTTACTTTTCAATTTAAAAAGTAAATTTCTGAAAATTAATTATTTGTGCCCATGTATCATTGCAGGGATATGTAGAATTAGGTTTAAGCACTATGATTGCATTTGATATGTTTTTAATATATAAATCCAGAGAAGGCTGAGGACACTTTGCAAGAATACATAAAGTACCACTTGGAATATCATTTGAAATTAATTTAGCAATTTTTCACTGCTTCTATTATAGCTACATAAGGCACCCCCCCCCATTTTTTTATTTTAACCATCAACATCTTTCATGGGCATTTCATGCATTCCTCATTGTTGTCTTTTGACTGTATCTTCATACCTGAAGCGTGCTTTTGTTGCCAGAGAGCTGATGTGAATTATTATCTTGCACAGAATGCTAGTGGAGGTAGAAAGCTGGGCAAGGTCGTCAGTGAGGAGACGTGAGTATAGTTTCTTGGAACTAGGCTTCAGTAACTGTATCTTGTCACCGCTAGTAAGGCAGTTATCTTGCATTAGTGCTTTCACTGTGAAAGAGCCACTTCCCCTTTCCTGTCCTCATATGGCTTCTTCTACATTGTCACCTACAAGCAATGTCTGTTGAATGATCTTTTCTCTCAATTCCGCTTACAAGAAATTAGCTTAATGGGACTAAGGAATAAAACTGGCACATCTGTTTATTTGAAAGAATGTATTTCACTATAAAATACATAGTTTTATGTCTCTCTTCCTCTACCTGTATAGTTAATGTTATACATCCATTAAAGTCTGTAACACAGACACTGTGGCTTGAGGTTTGTTTGGACAGTGGCCAGTACAAGAACATAAAACCTCTGTACTGTATCAGATCTCAGGTCTGAAACAGTTTCCTGTTTCAAGAGACTTTATGAGTGATTCTCCAGGAAAGAGCATAAGAAGAGAAAAAGTACAGTGTGATCTTTTCTCTGAGATTTTTTCCTGGCTTGTGTGGATCTATGATTTAGGTACTTCTTCAGCCAAAGGTCACACCTATTTTTAATAGTTTTTGTGACGTATCTTTCTTCCATGAATTGTCTAATCACTTTCTGAAATTATTTACACATCCAGTGGTGGTGAGTTCCTCAGTTCAACTGTGAATTATGTTTAAAAAAAAAAAAAAGTAGTTTTTCATGTTTGTTTTTAAATTGCTGCTCTATAAGTATGTTCTTGAAATACAAGTTAACAGTAATCATAATAAAACTAAAGTCAAGTTCCTACAAGGAAATATCACACCTTGCTCAAAAATTCTTACAATCACAGGTATTTATTTCTGACTGTGCTGAGACAGTGTGTATGGCCACAGAAAGAAACATTAATTTTCTGAAGTGTATTGTGTTTCTTCAGTCCTGTAACTTGCAATTACTGGGACACAGAAGCAGCATCCCCCAGAACTCRGCAATTAATATCTTCTCTTTGTACCAAGGACAGATCCCATGATAGTTGGAGATCTCCTTCTCAGAATTCCAGTAAATGGTATTCTGCTTTACTTTTTCCTTTTTTCCTTCTTCTTGCAGTGCAGCAGATTCTGAAAGCAATATTTCTTAGGCTTTGTTCAAAATTGATGTTGGTTAAAGTAGTGGTTAATAATTGTGGAATGTTCTAAAAGAAATATAACAGTAACTATCTCCTAAGTTTTTATTTAATTTAGGACAAATGCATATGTTTCAGATCTGTTTCTTCTTTTATAAAAAATACATTATTTTGCATTTTAATAATATATTGTTACAGTTAATTCTGTAGATATTTTCATTTTATTTCGTTTTAGACATTTTTGTTGTTTTTTCTTAATCTGACGCATAAAAGCGTTACCCAAACAAACCTCTATATTACTGATTGCTTTATATGCATCAGTTCTAATTTTTTTCCTTGTTATACACAGTGCAAATGTTTTAATCCCTCTGATTCAGAACACATTCCTTTACCCTTAGAATATTTGTTGCCCTTGTGGGCCTCTTCTGCCTGTGCTCTGAGTTACATATGTTCAAGTAGAGAGGGTACCTGAGAATTCATTGTATATTACTGTTATTAAAAAAAAAAATTCCTTTTGCCCTTGTGACCACTGTTTTGTGTTAAATAGGTATGTCTACTGGGGACAATAAGGAAGTTTTCCCCCAAAATAGTTCTGTTAATATAATAAGTATGCATATCTCAGTACAAGTTGTTTTAACAGGGATAACGTTGAATTTGTTTAAACTAAAATGTCTTGCCGACACATTTTTTGTGTTGTTGGATTCTTTTGGAATTTTCACTTTTCCCTAGGTCAATCTGATCTGAACCATTCTGCTGCTTGCAAATGCTATGACTTTGATGTTTCTTCTGTCTTCTATAAAATGAATAAATCTATGACAATACTAGTTTTTATACAGATTGGGAATCAGGCTGCATTTTTGTCTTCCATGCTGTAAAACAGATGATTTGTTATAATTTTGGTCTCCTACATCCTTTTCCTGGAATTGGCTCTATATAGTTGGAAACGTTATTTCTTAATCTCACTTTTATCTGTTATACTACTCCTACTTATTTTTTTCACTGCTTGCTGTTATGAACTTTATCTAGCGGCTTTAAAAGTTTGAATAAGTCTATCATTTTTCTTTTACTCATTCTTGCTAACTTTCCTAAGGAGTTCTAGAAGACTGAAGAGCTGTATTTTTCTCTTATAAAATCTGGAATGATACATCTTTAGCATGTTTATCATAGCATTTATATATGTATATCTTTAATTATTTTTCAAATGACATACTGAAGATAATGATGGTTTTCTTTGCTGTCTTCTGATTTTTGAGAACAGTTGGGTTTAGCAGTCTCACACATCTATGTTCTCTGTGCAACCAGAGGGCCATGACTGTATCACATGATGTAGGACCACATGTGGTAGTAACTGTATTAAGTAAAAGCTAAGGCCCCATTAATACGTTCCCTCAGGAAATGTATTTTATTTATTTATTTATTTATTTATTTTAAATTAAGGTAATAATCAGTTCCTTTTTATTTTAAAGACCAGGAAAACTTGAATGTAGCCATTGACGACAAATGTTATTGTCTTAACTTCAGTAAAACTTTGATCAGCTAGGTATTGCACAACACATTTGTTTAATTTATTATATCTTGTTTGTGTGTGTGTATATATATATATATATTCATACACACACACACACACGCACAAGTACAAGCCCAAACACAAACTTTGTTTTTAACATGCATGTCTTTCCTTCTTTGTGTATGAACCAGATCATGAAAAATTTCTGGAAGATGAAGGGTGGTTTGCAGAAGATTAAGATCAAATATATCTGTCTTCTCTTTCAGATGGTGGTTCTGCAATGATTACACCAATCCACATGCTGTAATGAATAATCTTCAGAATTTGATTTTCACTAAATATTTCTCCTCTTTCTTTTTGATACCATTGCAATAATTTTCTATTTTAGAAGCCTGTCTTTTATAACTAGAACAATTTGAACTAGAAACAATTTGAAAATTTAATAATTCCATTATGTCATTGACAGGGGAAGGATCAGTTTGAAAAATGCATTAAATATGAACAGTGTTATATGAGAGTTAGATATAGCATTATCAATATTAAGATATTAAAAATGTATTGATTTGGGTTGATCAGGATTATTTTTGATCCTGAAATAGACACTATTTTTAATAATAATTATGTGTACGTATTAGATACAAACCATTAAAACTCTGTAAGTAAGTGTAAAATTCAAAAATATGCCATGGGAAATTGAGTGGCTCTAGGGCTAATAGTGGCATTTAAAATAAAGCTACAAATAAACACTGAAGAAATAAGAAATGCTATATGATTTGATAGAAGTAAAACTAGTTTCCAAAACTAGTTTCCAAAACTAAAGAATATTCACTGTCTTGTGTCATGTAGTTGTCTTCTGAGGAAGGACTCAAGTCTGAAATCTCTCAAAGTAATTAATTTGCCTCATAACATATAAAATTAAAAGAGATGCCTTACTGATACTCGTTCCTCTCTAGCCAGAGTCTTTGCGTTTGGCAATGAGTGTGTCTGTAGGTTGTCTTCCCCTGACTCCCAATATTTTCCAGCAGGGAAAGCAACAAGGATGACAGGTCTCATGAGCAAAGCATTGGCTTGAGACTCTGAAGATTGGAGTTCGTTTCTTCATCACTTTTGTGATCTAGTTTAGGTTATTTGTAGCCAGATCCAGAGACCAATGAGGTTAATGGTAGGACTTCTATTTGAATTAGCCTGGCTTTATGTGAGCTCTTTACTCTTATTGTTTTGTTGCAGCTCCTGATCTGTTTGTGGGTTGTATTCCTTCTCTCATCCCTCTGCTTTCATTTCTCATGTTAAACTCTAAACTCTCTTGTAGTGACTGCCCTTTGCTATATATTTTTATAATTAATAAAACATCAAGGTCTAGACAAGGTCTCTGTTTTTGTAATAAATGCTGATATTACAATTAAAGATGATGCTCTAGCTTGAGACATTATAAAACATTTCCAAAAATGGGATGATACATCTGGGGATGTCTTAAGTTTTAGATTGTATTAAATCTCTGAGTGCTGGCAATTGGGAACAGAACTGTTCTATTGCCTATTTTAGAATGTAAATTGGTTTGGAAAAGTGACTGTCTACTTTCCTTCCCTCCAGCCTGAGGTGAAGTGGCTTGCTTATTGAATACTCTTATCCCTCAAAAGCCATGTACACAAGAGTGTACTTGTGGTCTCTGCCTGAACTGGAATAGTGATCTACATACTGTTAAAGGGTATTTAGAGTAAATTCTCTCTGGGGTTAATAACCCTTCAACTATTCAGTCTGTAGTCTAATTTTTCTCAGAACTGCCTTGTAAAAAAAATGCAAAACCAAAATAACTTGTTAAACTTGTACTCTAAGGAAGTTATTGTGCACTATATTTGAGTATCCAGTTTAATATTTATAGCTTTTTCATCTCTTGTTTTCTATCATCAATAGTATTTTAAAAGTATAGTGGTAACTCACTCTTATATTTTAAGCAGACAGGAAATGTTCAGAGTTTTTGTTTACTTTGCTCTTCTGAATGGAATATTGAGCTTCAAATATTTTTTGCAGCTTGAGATGTACTAGCTTGTATTGGTTTAACTTTATGGTATTCACTTTTTTAGTTTTTGTAAGGCATGAAACGTTGTTGCTTTGTTTGCTTTGTTTTGACATTTATTTGCTTTGAATCTGTTTTCTTCTAAAGCAAAACACTTGATAAAACAGTAATTGTTGGGATATGTTAACTATGGTCTCATGCTTTATTTATTGGTGGTTATTCAAACTCTCCTCTATACATAGAATTGTTAATTGCAAATGGATTTTTTACAGACACCATTTCTCCTGAGTACTTTGTAAAATTATATTCATTTATTTCACAGTATTTTTGTAGACAAAGTGATGCTCTTATCTTTCTTTTAAAGCCTTGAAACTTAGGCAGAGATATTGAAATCCAAAGTTTCTGCTAATATTGGCTGTCCTATTTCTAAACATACGTTCTTTCAGAACATGTAGCCCCCTGTGCTCTCTTTAATGTCATTTGCAGCTGCATGACCTTGTACTCAGCATTTATGTAAATCTAGAAATCATGGGTTCCCATGTTGTGTATCCAAAAGATAAGGAAATATGCAATTAATAACTGTTTTATTTATCTTRTATCCTATCAGACAGGAACTTAACGGAAGATAAAGGGATATAATAAGGTTCTTCATGATAACATTGTCATGTTATAGTAATCCTTTCTCTTACTTCAGTGACTTTATTCATTACATAGCATCCAACTTCTGTAACAACTGAAGCAGAGGTGATTACATAGAGTCATAGTATAATTAAGGATGGAAGGAACCTCAGGAGTCCAGCTAGCCCAATTCTTTCTCAAAGCAGCTATGAAGCCAGAGCAGGTTGCTCTGGACTTTATCCAGTCTGGTCTTGAAAACCTCCAAGGATAGAGACTGCACAGCCTCTCTGGAAACTGTGTTCCAGTACTCGACTGTCCTCACAGTGAAAAAGTTTTTCCTTGTGTCAAGTTGAAAACTTTCTTGTTTCAATTTACATCTTCTTGCCATTCACCACTGTAAAGAGCCTGATTCTGTCTTCCTGAAAGTTTTGTAGGTACTAGATGACTACTCCAAGATTCCCTTTACCTTTTTCTTCCGCAGTCTGAACAAGTCTCATTTCCTCAGCCTCTCCTGACAAGGTTTGGGCTCCAGTCCCCCAACCATCTTGGTGACTCTCCACTGAACTTGCTCCTATCCCTCAACATCTTTATGGCATTGCCCCAAACTAGAAACAGAACTCTAGATGTGGTCTCACGAGTGCCAAGTAAAAGTGCACAATCACTTCCCTTGATCTACTGTCTATCTTCCTGGTGATGCAGCCCGGGGTGTTGCTGGCCTCTGCTGCCAGGGCATACAGCTGGCTCACATCCAGCTTGCTGTCCACCAAGACCACTCAGGTCCTTTACAGTAGAGCCGATCATCAGCCTGTCAGTCCCTGGCCCGTTGCAGGGGGGCTCTTCCTTCCCAGGTGCAGACTTGGCATTTGTCCTCACTGAATTTAATAAGGCTCCTGTTGACCCATTCTTCCAGCCTGTCTAGGTCCCTCTGAATAGCAGCCCTGCCCYAAAACAGCTGTATCAGCCATTTTGCCCCTCCCCTGCCCAATTCAGTGTGATTTGGGAACTTGATGAGAATAGGCTCTGATGCCTCTGCCAGATTGATAAAGATGATAAACAGGACAGGTCCCAGTATAGAAGTACTCTACTTTTACTGGCCTGCAGGTCAGGAGTATGACCCACTATCCACTACCCTCCGAGGCAGACCAAATTAATTTTATCAAAATTAACAGATATTCATAATTTGTCATCCTCTAACGCCTTGTCAGTACAGTGGGGATGAGTTTCAGATATTTGCTGGCAGCAAAGGCTTTAAGATTTAAAAATCTTGAGGTCCTCTTCAGTAAAATGTTTAAGGTGATCTAATTGCTTGCTGTCACAGTGCCTATCATGATGCCCCCACTGTCACCTGTGTTTTTCCACAGCTTGCTTTGTTCTATCTCTGAAGCTTGTTTGATCCCCTTGTTGTGTATGTTCAGTTCATAAAACCATTATAAAACTTACCTAACAACAACAAACGCAGGCAATGGATTCGGATGTTAAGCTAACTGAATCAGTTTGATGCATCACAAACACTGGAATCACTTCAAGGGAGATGGCTGAGACAAGGACATGAGAGGAATGGGAAAGGGTTGGGGTAACTCTTCAGATGCAGACAGTTACGATCATCTCATGAAATAGCACTTTTAAGTTCCTTTCCACCTTTTAGAAAGATGTTTCTGTCATGTCTTTGTCATTCTCTTGAGGTCCTCCTGCCAGGCACCTCACAAATGTCCATAGTTAAGCCCCTGGAGTCTTAGGATTGAGCAGATTCTATATGAGAAAATCTTTGGAAATTTTGCTGTCCAGCTATAATCATTCTTTATTGAGAATATGTTAGGTAAGATACGTTACAGATTCGTGACTTGACCACTTTTGGAAGTGGTTTCCATTCAGGGTGTAAAAGGCACATTCCTAGAGAGCCTGGAGAAGCATGGAAAATTTCAGCATACTCATAAAATTGTGAGCAACTGAAATCAAAGTTATTTTAACAGGAAATGAGAACAATCTTAATCATGGAAATTTCTATCAATCAGCTAAATATATTGGCCATGTTTTAAGTAAATATGTTTTAATCAGTTGGGAGGAAGGGATATTTATATAACATTGTTCTAAAATCTGTTATTATATCACAATATAATCCTTTTAACATGTTTACAGAAACAAGAGTAGGAATAAGTTAATAGCTTTCGTTAGACCAATTGATGCAGCTGGAGAAAATGGACAAGCTTTTAGGAATGCTCGCCGTCTTCTGAAAAAGAAGTAGCAAAATTCGACCAGATACAAATTAGAATGACTGGTTGCTCTGAGTTTAACTTAATTATGTAAATCAGTAATACAATTTGAAAGGAAAAGGTAGAAGTGGGAGGGAGAGTGATAGGTTCATTAGATTTTCTGGGACAGAAAGATAGACTTTTAATTATGTCTCTGAAATGCTGAGAGATTTGATGGAAGTCAGCTATAAGAAAAATTGTAATATACCATAAAATCAATATCTTTACTGAGTTCCTTATTTCTATTCTCCAGGAAAGTTATGAATTTTAGATTCTAAGCTTTTCTTCCAAGATAATGTATAGGATTTCCTTGAGGATCAAGACTGAGAGTTTAGAGATTTTTTTGTCTTTGGTGAAAAATGTTTTCCTACTGGTAACTTTTTTATCAGTTGTCAGTGTGAATTTACTCTGGTATGTTGTAAGTTCTTCAGCATATTTTCCATGTTTCAATCATAGTTATTATTGGAATCTGATGTACTGCAAGGAGTATAGTGTAGAATACATGGCCTCTGATGATTCTGTTGTGGGGAGAATTTATCACTGTGCTTGTGTAAAGCTGATGGCAAGTTTTGCAGTTGTTACTGGGGCTAATTTGCTTTGATTTCATGTATGTTGGTCCATAAGTAGTTTCAGCTATTGAGGTAGCAAGCTTAACAATTATATGAAGAGAAGAGGGATCTGGGAAAATTTGGAAGATCTTCCTCCAGTTTAAGTTCTTATTTTTTAATGATTTTTCCAGATAGGTTTTACTGTCTATCATATGGGACAAGGAAGAGTGTAAGTTTAGTAAGATTTTGATTTTGGAGCAGGATAGCAGAAGATATTAGATGGCTTTATCAAAGATGTGATCTGCTATCCAAGAAGCATCCATTTTGGGTAAAAGTCCTCTTTACATTAGATGGATTTGCTCCTCTGTGCAAATTCAGTGGTCACGAGACTAAGTAACATGTGATGTTGCTGTATGTGATAAATTGAAGGTTGTAGATTATAGGTTGATCATGAAGTCTGTAAAGTTGAAACTGGTGTAGAAATGTTCTGGAAGTTGTTTGTTCATTCATCCTGTAGTGGGAGTTAATTCCTTTGTTGTTACATAGCCAATAAATCTTGTGGTGGCTGCGAAGGACAGGCTGTTTTCTATCTTCTCTGTCTTCTCTTCTGTGTCTCTTCCATGTCTTCCAGGTTGCAATCTGATCATCTTTTACATATACTTTTCTTCATCTTCTTTGCTACTGATCAGCCTGTGCATGTGTGCAAGGCTTTTCTGATAAGATCTTTCCTGGCCCCTCTCATTAATTCCTCATTCCACCTTGCCTGCTGCAGTTCATGTGATATGAGTTCTCCTAATACAGAACTATTTTAATGCTAGTTTAACCATAAATCTGTGCCTACAAAAACGTTCGTATATGCACCTATATTATTAACTAACACAGGCAACATTTATGCTATTTTGAGTTCTACTTAACTGTATATATAGGTGTGATGCATTCACAAACTTTTAACATTTGACACACAAATTCTATAAAAACCTTGCAAAGTAAGACAGGATTTAGGCTTTCAAAGGGTGCACGTATAATTGATTTGTGGTAGATATTAACATGCTGAAAAATCATGTATGTATTTTAAGTACAACAGAGGTACCTATACTATTTACAGTTATCGAAAATTTCTTCCTTAAATGAGACTTATGAAGAGCTTGGCACATTGTGGATGAAGATCCAACAAAATTCCAGTGGGTGCTGTAGTTGTGCTACTGGTAATTCAGTAAATAGCATTTTTGTTTCTGAATACTGTAACTGTAAATGATTTACTAACTGTAAATGTGTGTTTCCAGGGTCTATTTGGCATCCATTTTTTGGTTGTTAGGCAAATATGAGATGGAAAGCAATGAAGATATGTGGAAAATTTAGGTATAGCTGAAGACGCCTGTCTGCAACAGTCCACTTATTCCACTAATAAGTGAATTTCATTATGACCAAATTCTCTGGGGTTAAATTTGTGAGGGAAAATAAATTGTGAAATCAGAGGAGGCAAAAGTTCTACTGACAGAATTGATTGGAAGTCTGAAAGTGAATGGAATGGGAATGGGAAAGTGAATGGGAACTTACCTCCCTTGGCCAAAACCATGCACTTATTGCTGAAAAATCATCTCTTTTGATGCTACTTTTACAAAATATACACTACTTATTCTAAATGAACCTAAGCTTCTTCCTGCCTTGTGTTCAAGAACATTTTTAGCTTTCTCTGCCTTTGCTACTACTTTCTCTGGATCAGCTACCCACACAAGTGAGTTGGAAGTGTTTTAGAAACTATCAAAACAGGGGCTAGCAGGAATAAATTGATTTAAACAGACCCAATGAGCCTGTAACATGAGGTAGTCGATTGTATTTGAGAAAACACAAGAGAAGGAAAAAATGGGGTTTCATGTCTGTGCCATCATTCACTGATATTTCTGTATGCTATAATCTGTGTGCTTTTCTGTTATACACTTAAGAAACCGCTACGCTACTACATCAATCCTTTTCTGGGCTTATAGGCAATGGGAGGACTTAGTCCTCTGGTGCCTACCAGCTAGATCTCAGATAGCTGGCTTTCATCTCATTCTCTTGTGCTGCTAGGCC
Source organism: Apteryx rowi (assembly GCF_003343035.1). NCBI lineage: Eukaryota > Metazoa > Chordata > Aves > Apterygiformes > Apterygidae > Apteryx > Apteryx rowi. The sequence goes on along the minus strand of NW_020450702.1, from coordinate 707,906 downwards.
TGTATGTCTCTTGCAGTGCTGGGGTATGGCTACTCACCTGCCATCTGGGCTGCTTGAATGCATAGGATAAATCTGTTTCTGCAAAAATAGAGGTTGTACTTGATTTTTTTTTCTTTTTTTTTTTTTTAGAATAAATACTGGTATTTTCTGTAACCCTTCCAAGAAAATGGGTGGAACTGTAGAAACAAAGGCTGGCATCTTCCTAGTTTTTAAATGGTTGCACAAGATAGGTGATAGCTTTTCCTTGAGAAGGAGTGCTCTCCTCCTCCTCTCCGCTCCCCGTGCTTGAAAGCAGAAGAGCTGCTGTGCCTTGGAGCTGAGCAGTGCCTGAGCCTCAGGAAGAGCACACAGTGGCTACCRAAGCCATGTGCTGGCTGGGCTGGGTGGCTGCCTCTCTGTGTAGCAGCGACTGTACAGCAAATCACATTCCACAGAAAGGATTTTGTGGAGTAGCCAAATCCCACTGTGTGACAGCTTTCCAGTGCAATTCTGCGCCAAGAAAACATAAGTTCGAACATAGAGTTTTAATATTCTCACCCTTTGATTAAAAAAAAAAATTGCTTCAGTGAAAAATAAATTTATTTTAAAAAGTCAAATGACATGGTTTTGGACTAGCAGCATTTGAATAATAAAAATCAAGGATTTTAAATTTTATCATTTATTTTTAATGTGAGTAGCTTTTCCTACATTTGATACAAACCTAAAGAAGTATGTTTTAACTTACTACAAAATGAGAAGAAATGTGTTACATTAACGTGCATGTCACTTGCTTGTGCGTTTGGAGGTACCAATCATTTTATAGCAATTTTGAGTTATTTTTCTGTCAGTTTGTATTTCTATTCAAAGAGATGTACAGAAACCCTCACTTAGAACAACTCCCTTAGGGCTTACTCCTGGCTGTCAGTAGTGTGAGCAGGAGGTGCTGTGCACAGCAAGCATAGGTCATAAAAATGTAAACTCTCAGTCACCTGCATGTATTATTGTTTTCTGTTCTGTTCCTTTGAAATCCAGGATGTGTAATTAGATTAGTTTTTTGACGTTAGTTAGGCTTGAGACACAGATATAGGCTTTTTTTTTTCTTATATGTAGATTTTGGAATTTGCTTGTTTGTTTTGTTTTTGCCCTTTACTGTATCCCAGTTTACCACACGCTATACTATCCAACTGTGACCAGAAGCGTGCTTAACATTGGGCAAATGGGTATCTAGTTACAGTGCAGGATTATCAAGATCAAAGGGCTGTAGCTAGATATATATAGCTGAAAGAGCAACAGAAGCATTTTGTAGCTCCTGATGTATTAACATCATTGCTTTAGCTAGGAAAAGTGCAAATCACTTACCAAAATAACATGTGGGTATCATTTTGATCTTGGCCACAATACAATGTGTGGGCTGTTAAGATACATGATTTCGATTTGTCTTTATATCTAACTGTACCACAAATACAGTCCTGCAGAATGCCATTGCAACTGCCATTATTGCTCTTCGGTCCTTGTTAAATATAGTTTAGAGGCAGTAAATTAGGTAGAGTATCACATCCAACAAAAAAGGCTTTTATATGACCTAGAGACTTGTATGTTTTGACAGTATTCTTCATTCTGGAATATTAAAAATGATCTGTCAGAATTAGAGGCTGACTGATCCAACAGCAGTTAATGAGCTTGTTTTAACAATGAACCTTTTTGAATTCTTTTTTTAAAGGAAAATAAAAAGGAGGCATTGGATAGACCAAAATGTAGACAAATGCCCCCCTCAAAATGGGACATAATCTTTGAGTCTTTTGTTTTGAGTCAGAAGCAGGTATTTTTGTTTTTTAGATTAATACCTTTAAAGTCTATAAAGTAGCTGTTGCTATAGGTGTCTCTTCAGGCTTCTTTAATAATAGCGTACTGTGAATTTAGCTCCTTGGTTATGACCTGTCTTTTTGTCATGTGTGTGTAAAATACCTGGCGTAGGCGCTGGTTCATTGTTGGAATGCCTTTGTGGTACTTTGAGGAGAAAATAAAAACTAATTGTTCGATCAATCGTGCTGTGGGAATCTGATAAATTATCTATCGTCGACATCACAAATAACGAAAGTTACTTAGAGAAAAATATTTAATTACTAGTGCCCAGTTTGGATTTTCAATTTATTGTAAAATAAAAGTTTGTTTATTCCTTATGAATATTCTTTCTCATCTTAGAATAGAATATGGTATTTTGGTGCTGTAAACCCATTCTTCTGACTAGACTGTTTCTAACAGTCTAAGCTATTTACAGCAACACTATAACTCTAAGTTATTTATAGCAACACAACTCCTGAACTCTGGAATACAGCTATGGGGACACCTCAGTAACTCTCTTAGTTGTCTTATTTGTTCCTCTTAAAGAAACCTCTGGTTGTTCTTGTTGCCCTTGAGTGTTTTGCTGATCTTAATCTTTTTTTGAGAAGGTTGCCAAGAATTGCATGTAATTATCCAGATGTGAGCTCATTTATACAGTGACATAATAATACTGTCTGTATTTTCTCTATTTCTTTCCTAATAATTCTTAACTGTCTGTTTGCTTTTTTAAGTGTTACTCCCTGTTGTACTGATTCTTTCACAGAACTAGCTATTTTACCCTCAAGATCCTGTAATGGTCAGCTCTGATCCAGTTGTTTTTATATGTCAAGTTAGGATTGTTTTTGATTTGTGTGTTGCTTTACATTTGTCTACATTGTATTTTTGACTTCCATGTTTGTTAGTGTCTCAGTTTCATCAGTCCATCCAGTCTTGTAATGTTCTTCTGCTGTTTTTCAATCAGACCTTATATTTATTTCCAGAAGTAACCATCACATAAGTTTTCAACAACTTGTTCAATTGATTATATTGAATTATACGTGTCCCACAACAGACCCCTGAAGTACTATACTGGCAACTTCCCTTCCCTCTGGAAACTTATGGTTTACTTCATTTTGCATTTTGTATCTTACAATATGTTTTATTCCTTATCTTTTAATCAACAAAAGAACAGTAGCTCTTATCTCAGAAGTATTATCGAATGTTATTTGGAAATCTTAGTAGACTATATCAACTGAATCATTCCAATTTTTGTTGACTCTAATCGGTTTGTGAGGCAGTACTTCTCTTTATACCAGATTGCTGGGTTTTTCCTAATGTGTCATATTTAGGCACCGGTCCACCTTACCAGTCCTCACATATAAAGACAGTTTTAAGTGAAAGGTTGCACACCACAGTTCAGCTGTTTCATCCTTGAATACCTTTTGCCCTCCTGAGTGAATACTGTTTGGTGCTTGGGACTTGCTACTCTTTGTGTTGTCTGTGTGTTCCACAACTATTTCATATAGTTTTCCTATGTGGTCTTATATCCCTTGACTGCTGGTTTTCTAGCCTGACAATTTGTTTGCTCTGCAATCTCTTAGCAAGGTTTCTGATAAGTTAAGAAATTTTTGCTTTCCTTTTACAGGTTGTCCAATAGTGACACAGCCTACTCTGTTATTCCTGTATACTTTGTACCCTGGTATTAATGAGTCTATTCATCATCTTGTCTTTCTTTCATCATGTTTCCAATGTGTCTTTTATGGCAAACATTTTAAAAAGTGATATTTCATAAGAGTTTTAATACAAGCTCTTAAAACCTCTTTTCCTCTGAAAAAGAGAGTTCAGCTTCAATTTGTGGAAGAATAATTCAGAGTTACGTAAATAAATCGATCCTCTCCTATTCTGCAGCAAAGCAGAACATCTTCTGCTCCTTTTGTTTAAGGTACTGATACACAGTACAGTCAATTCTCAAAGAAAATTTCATTCTGTGAGAATAAACATACACAGCTACTCAGGAGAAGTGGATGTACCTTTTATTATAAAGTAAACAATGTTTTAAGAGATATTCAATAAAGGAAATGTGATCAGTTGTCATCTATTTTATTATACATACAATGTGATTAACTTACAGTGAAACTTTCTTTGGGATGCTGGTATTGTGTTTTCTTACTCTAGTGTTCTAAACCAGATATAGCAATAAAACAGTATAGAAACATTAATTCATACACTATGAATTTTCATATATTGTATGAATGTAATGAGGCCTTGCTTTTGAATTCTTGCTGTTATGGAGATGTACATAATAATAAATGTGTGCATTTGTATTAGCTATGTCTAGGGCTAGGGCCTCACCTGTTTGCTCTGTGTCACTGTGTGTGTGTACGTGTAAGAGAGACAGAATGGGAAAATCCAGGGTTCTTGTATCCAGGCAAAAGATTCCTGCTGTTTTAGTAAGGATTTTGAAAAGTATAGTTTTAGAGTCCATTATAAGAAGATTAATCTCTTTTCTTTCTCTAGTTTCTCCGTAGTTCTTCCATAGATTCTCTTTTTTTTCAATTATTTATGGCCAATGATAAGGCAGCAAATTTTTTTTCTGTGGTTTTGTGAGCAGGCTTTTGAAGTTACATAATAGTCCTTTGTAATAAATTGAAATGAAAAAGGTATTGAAGTATATTATTATTTGTATTGGAGAAATGCTCTCAGACTTCAGTCAAAAGTAAGAGTTACTGTATAGGCTTTTATGTAATTTACACTACTTCTGTCCCATGAAACTTTCCATATACTAAATTTTATCTGACTAAATAGCATATGTTTTTGTTACTTGGATAAATGCAGAAAATATTTGAAGAGTCTGCAATGTTGAGGCTTGGTAGTAGAAGGGCTTTCCATCTGTTTATGGCAGGCTTGATGACCGTCCATAGAAGTTAAGAGTAAAGACTTTTTTAGTCATATTCTCCACATCCATAATAGAGTGTGGATCCCACTTCTGGTTTATATCTATTTATTCCTTTTTTAGGATCATGTGAGTGAATCACAAACATTGAAGGTGTTTGCGTGTAGGCAAAATGTTGGACAGTTGGTTGACTGTGAGTGGTCAGTTCATTCTAGAAAGTCACTTGTTCATCCTGTGTTTTGAGAGAGCTCTAAACTGCAGTGCGTGGAGGAAGGGAAAGCTCAGGGGAGCTAATGGTTGCTGGTTTACGCATGTAGCATACAAGTAGGCAGAGACTTCCGGAGAATCACAGCAGGGCTTCTGTTGTATCACAGCAAGGCTTCTGTCATGAGGAAAATCTGATTATACTTGGCAAAAGAAACCATCAGAAACAGTCATCTGAAATGCTTAGTTATTAGTTATTACACATCTGCATGATAACTACTTAAGATTTTGTAAAGAGATCAAGCATCAAGGCACAGGGAGTTTAAAGGCAGAGCCAGGAACTTCCCCAGAGCTTCTCCCAGTGGAGAATCATAAGATCTTTGCAGCTGTCAAGACTTGAAGATGTGTCCAGTGATTCACATTGAGAGGGAAAATTGTCTTAGAAAATAAATAGCATGGTGAACCCCTGAGATAGTGGAGTGCATGTGTCTGACTAAGAGGATGCCTTTGATTAATAAGAAGGGAGGCATCTGATAGCTGTGTGGGATACGTCTCTGGGCATACAGAGTGAAGCCACTGTTGGAAGAGGGCCTATGAATGTGTTTCATAGTGTGTGGTTCATTGCCTTACTGAAACTTTGTCTTGTGAGTAGCTCCAACTCAAGGTCCTTTTGGGACTCCAGTAGTAACTCTCCACTGAGAGAACTAACCATGAATTCATACACTTTTTCAGACTTTTTTCACCAACTACAATGTATGCAAGGGGATTTTCTCTTTTCCCATGACAAGTTAGCTTGTTTAGAAGCCTTTGATGGATGCTTTGGAAGCCCTTGTCAGATGCCTTTTGGAAGCCCAAGCAGACTATGCTCAGTCTCTTAAGAGAAGGGAACTTCCAAAGAGAATTGAGGGTAGAGTATCATGTGAAGTACAACAGGAGCACAACTCCAGTCTCTTAGCCCTTTATGATGTGGGGAGAGTGGGCTGAAATCAGTTTTGAGTAGACACTTCTGGCATCTGTCCATATACAGGTGAAAGTTAGCGAGGAAGGTGTGTGGGTTACTCATTGCATTGATGGACGATTTCTGGAGAAGCTGAATTAATGATGTTACTCTCTAAATTTTGTCTGAGAGCCATCTGATGGTTCTACAGGTTGTTAAATCACTTGGTAGGAATAGCAAAATATAAATTTTATTTCAGTGCACCCTTTCTGAAAAACACTGTTGTGAGGGAATAGCTTAACCAACTAAAAAGAAAAAGAATCTCATAACTTGTGTAAAAATTAATGGAATTAATAGGATGCAGTTGACATGATAATTAAAAGATATTGTTTGTCATAAAACATTAACATAAAGCTACATTAATTTGTTTTTTAAACTGAAGGTATTTTTATTTTAATGATTTGTCTACATACTATCAGTTAACTTTTATTTTTTGTTTTTTTTTTCCTCTAACTTGAGAAATTTTTTTTGCAGTTTTACTTAGATTACACTGCTCTTTTGAAATTTACCTTATATAAGACACTGCCTTCTCTATATTCATAATATGACTTGAAGAAATGATCCTGCTATTTTTCAGAAATTCTTGAAAAGCACATAATAGCTGTCAAAAGTTATTGCTAAAATGACTGTTATGATATCAGAACTCTTTAGGTCTTCACTAGTGCTTTAATTATAAGGGTTACTGACATTGATGACTTAGTGTTTAAAACAATATTAAGAAAAATACAATGAGGTTCCTTTTCATGATCTCATAGACCTCACTAAGTTGTTTTTTTTTCCTTTTAATAGTAACAGATCATATACCAAAATGTAAGGGGATATGTATCCTCAGCTATCTGGTTAGATTGTTTTTTTTCTTGTGTATGAAGCTTAGCTACCTAGAGTATGCTTGGATGAAGTGTATCAAATAAGTGTGTATGGTGGTTGTGCAAATGGCAGTAAAGCCTTAGAACATGTGGCAGTTCAGAAGACAAACCCAGAATTCTGGGGTGTGTAATACTGAATGTAAGTAGTGGTATATAATACCTGGGAAGCGCAATAGTATTTTTCTTCTGCTGGGCTCCCATTAACTCTTTTGCTTAATGTAGGATGAATGATTTATTTTTGTATAGAACTGGTATGCCATTTTTTTCCTATGTGTAGTAGTTTTATTGCTAATGTAACACAGATTGTGCATGAAAACTTATAATGGTATTAAATAGTTAGGATGGTTTAGTTATCTATGACTTAGATCAGCTGGCTAACAGTCATGCTGCATTATTAATTTGAATTGGATAAGCCAGTGGATATAACTGTTAAGCAATGAAGTATTTACCCTTCCCTAGTGGGCAGGTTTCAAAGGAGCTTGGTGGTTCCAAGCCAAGTGAGAAACCAAAAGAGAAAACAGAGCCAAGGAAATGGTGTGGATGTTACAAGTGAAAAAGATAGACGTGAAAAATCTTCATGAGTGTCAGGGGAAGAACAATAATGTGAAGGATTTCTCTCAGCCTCTGAGACTGGACGGAGTGAAATCTAAGTGAACCTTGCTTGTTGAACATGAGATTTGATACCTCTGTCTGCAAAATTCAGTAAGATCTTTCTTCTACTGCAAAAACTGAGTGTTTTCCTACTGTTCTCTTGATTGATAAACTGATTCAGTTTAGTAATAGATTTCTTCTGGTTTAGTGAGTTGAATTGGATTATTGGCCAATAACACTGGTTCAGATATAATGTCTGTACATAGAAGAAAAAAAGTTAAAAAGAAAGAAAACTTTACCTGAAAGAATAACCATATAGCTTTTCTTTTTTTACAGTCCTTTGTTTACTTCAGTTAACTGTCCTATGGGGTAGATCTGATAACACTTACCTGTGTCAATGACAGCCGTAAAGATCTTTGGTAATCTTCTTCAGCAGTAATTAATAAAATTGCAGAATACTTATTAAAATAATAGTAAATCATACAAGAATAAAAATTCACTGCATTATTTAGATGGTTTTGAAAATACATTGCCATGCTGAAGATGACCTTTCCTCAGGGAAGATCAGAAATGTCTGTGCCAAGCTGGCTTCTAGTTCCCCATTGCCATGCTGTGTTCTAATGCAGCCTTTAAACACAAATGACATTTTGGCACAACTGCCCTACAGCAGCCTGGGGACTACTGGAGTTTACTGCAGTATGTATTCTCGAGAACATGGACTGCTGGATGTTCTGGCTTTCCTTTGAACAGGTCCTCTTTCTCTGCATAGGAAGATATTTCAGCGAAATGTGAGGATATCAGGCTTTTTCTGGAATTGGTAGGCATGTTCTCTCTGCCTGCTCAGATTAAATCTAGTGTGCAGGCATAAGAAGCTCTACTTTTCTTGAGTCAATGGACCTCCTACTCATATACCACAGACAATAATACGGCAACTTTGCACAAATAACTCAGGACAAATCCCTTCAAGGGAAGCCAGGCTGTGACTCCTTTTCTCTGGCCGCCAACTTGTTTTTTCCTATAGTAACAGCATGTTGTTCGCCCTTTTTAGCCACTGTTAGTCTTAGCTGTGGTTCTGTCCACTGCAGAGTGGGTGTTGTGCTGGGCTGATTCTCCTTCACCTGATTAAATTGCTTTAGAGTCAGATTCTTCAAGCTGTGTGGCACAAATCTGACACAAGAGAATTAGTTTTTCTGTGCTTATTCTAAATGTTTGAATATTTAGAATTTAAATCTTTTTCCTTCTTCCCTCTTGCAAGGGAAGCAGAGAAAACAAAAATATTACTAAAAATACATGTAGATATGTACAAGTAATTAAAAAGGTGTACAAAATGTGTCATAAAATAGCATTTGGCTTTGGGTGAATCCGAGTACTTTCTGCATGAAACAAACCTTTATTAAACCACTTACACAGATTATTATCACCAGAAACTGTCTTGTGTTTAGACTCTCTTTGACGGACAACCAATTGCAAGTATCACAAAACTGCCATAAACTGAGTGAAATGACATTATTTTATCTCTTATTGAAAACACAGCTATAAATTGCACTGAAGGAAAGCTATATTATTTTCTCCAGAAACTCTTGGTCTAAAATTGTACTTCAATTACTTCAATTGTACTTCACATGTACTCATTTAACATAAATGTAAATTGTTTTACAGGTTTAATGGCATTTTCAAAGGGTCTGAATTAGGAAAGCAGCATCTTCATCTCCAGAGGCATTTATTTCTGTAGCCAGAGAACCTCTGAAATAATCCAGAATTTTCTTCCAATCCTGAAGTGTTTTATAGCTTTCCTAATAAAAGCTAGAAAATTCAGAACAATTACGTGATAGCAAATGAAGAGTCCCGTATTCTTGTCATGCTGTCTAATACTGTGGCACTGTTAGGTTATAGTCTAATAAAAAGACTATACAGAAGTCTCTTTATTTTTAAATATTTCGCATGGTAGATGTTGTAATCAAAATATTCTTTTTTATCTTTGTATTCTGATCTTCCAACTTATCTTTAGTTGTACTCCTATTTGCTGTTTCTGTTTTTTGGATATATACAACAATTATTTATAATTTAGACAAAATACAGAAATAGGGTGATTTTTTCCCCCCACATTTAATATGAATGGAGCTCTCACCTTAATTTCAGGATTCCAGTTGGTTTTTACATCTCTAGTCATACATCGATCGGCCAGCAAACAGATTTATTTCTTTTTATTCTTGCATGAATATAATTTGTTGTCTGTGATCATGTATTGATGTTTTGGGCTCTGCTGCTGTTTCAGTTGGTTCCAGGTAGCAAATGTGTCTGAATTTGCAATAGGCATTGAGATGTAGGCATAACCATGGCAAAGATATACAGGTGATGAATGTTCACACTGGGTAGGTTCATTTTTTTCTGTGTGAAATTAGAATCAAAGTTTGTATCCTTAAAAAAACTGACAGCTTTAGTTTGGGGATAATTTCAGTGTCTTGTGTTCAGTATTTGTGACTAATTGTGTATTGACCTATTCTCCTTCAAACTTGCATTGTTTTGCAGATCGCACTGCAACCACAAAAGTAGACAAAGCATGAGGGCTGTTAGTTTGTTACAGCACATTTTAGATTTAAAAGTAAATCCAGTCGGTCTGACAGCGTACAGTGATGAAGCATATATTTTAACAAAAAAACTGATTAGCAGTGGAGTCCTTCTCCTAGATGCCCCATTTCTTTCTTTCCTGGCTTCTAGATGCTTTATTTCTGTTGTCCATGTTATTTGTATACGTATATTGGAAACATAGAATGTCTCAGTTCTCCCAGCTGTTCTGTGTAGAAGTTCTTTGCTTAGATGGCAAACATTAAAATAAATCTGTATGTTGGGAAGACCTTTGCAAATATGCTTTCACTGTGAGATTAGAGTCATTTTTGTTCTTTTTGTAGTGACAATGCGGAGGGGTTGCGGGGGCTTGGGGCTAACGTCCAGGCTGCTGATACAGCTTCAGGAATGTCAGGTACTCTGTATTCCATGAGAAAATGTTCTTGGTCCTGCAGGTTTGTAATTGAATTCCCTCTGGTCTCTGATCACATATGCATAAGCAACTCATTCCTCATTAATTTATCAGGCTAGTTACTATATGTATTTCTCTGTACCGTTTCTGTCAAACAAATTGTCCTAAATGTCTAACTGTTTTTCTAGTGACTGAAAGGTTTTGTGGAGGCCTCTGTTGTTGTTTATATGTATTTGGAGCAAATTACAATATGGAAGTAATTTGAGAAATTTCAGCAGTTTCAGCAATAATGATCTAGAAATTGAATGGTTTGGAAATGCAATATTCCAGTGCACTGCTGCATATATAATGTATGTGCAGTATATGCTGAGGTCTTTTTCAAAACATTTATATTAAACCTGTCAGGTATTTATGAATAGTAAAAATTAATTTCCCCCAGTTCTGTCATCAGTTAGAGAAATGGATTTCAGCACAGAAGACTGTCAGTGTTTCCTGCATACCAGAACAGCTCACTTCAATGTCATAGAATTACACCAGGTGGCCTGCTAAGAGTCAGCTTAATGTGATTCCAAATGATAGGGTAGAGAATGTGAGGGAAATTAAAATAGTATCATACTTATGATTTAAAAGGAAGTTAATTACCAGGGCTTGTTAATAAACAAAGAAAAATTCAGAATGTATTATCTGCTGTATGTGTATGCTGTATGTGTAGCATATCAGTAGTGAACATGATACCATAAAAAATAAAATTTAACACTGCATAACTTTACATTCGCTATGAAGTATTTAATTAAGTTGTTGRCATGTTTTGCTTATTAATGATTTCTGTCTTTGGAAAGAATTATTAAAATGGTGGGTTTAGCCTTTATATTTTTGAATATCATCTGGCAATACCTACACAGTTGTAGCCTCTTTATTTCTTGTTCATTTGCCTCATGCAAATAGAAAAGCATCTGATTGTGGCCAGTGCTTTGAAATAAAAATATTTATTCTGTTGATAGAGTGGTTGGACACTAAAGGGTAAAGAGGAAATATTCATTATAGCCTAATTTTTAGTCACTTAAAACTTGGTCACCTCAAATTGCTCTATTAAAAGTTATTTTAAAAGGCCAACCCAAATGATGCTTAGTTACTTTACTTTTTACGCTTCAATATATTAAAGTGTCCCTAATGCACTTGTGTTACTGCGCCATGACTCAGAGATTAGAATTCTGAGAATGTGAAAATAATTTTTTATTTTCTTAAAAGGTAATTTTCATAACTGAGAAAAATAATACAGTGTATATTACCTTCACAGAGTAAACATATCCAATATAAATGACCTTATTTTTTATCCTCTAAATTTAAGAAAACAGTAGGAAAACTTACTACATATTTTACTTACTCTCTAGATAGAATGAACAAAATACATTAAAAGAGTTAAAGGACTTTAATCATATTACAGAATTTCCTATTATTTTAATTATTCCATAAATAAACAAGAGTCCATTGAACAAAGTTCCTTCCTTTTTGAACTTTGATCATACTTCATTTTAAAAAAATGTTAATGTAAGTGTTCTTTATGAATTAAAGCTTAGCAGATATATCTTCATGTCAAAATTCAACCTGTGTAATTTAACTTACCACATTCTTTGAGCCACTTAAAAGGAAAAAATGGTTTGGATACCTTTCTTCTCTGGGATGTTGCATGCACTTTGAAAATGTCCAAGAAACTGGAAAATGCATGAACCAGTGACAAAGAATATGCTAGAGCATATTGTATGTCTTCCCTCATATTCACACAATATAAAAAATATCAAAAAATACTTATGGGGAAAATTGGAAGCACAGAACCCTTTTACAATTATGGAAGTTGTTCTTCCAAAAAAAATCTGCTTATGAAAATCAAAAACCAAAAAACCTTTGTAAATAAATTATTTCATAGGAAACCAGTTTGAATGAAATCCTTATATTGCAAGTATATAAAATATATCTAAGTAAATATGTAGTATTTTAGCAGTTGGATCCATATTAAAGAACTTTTGAAATTTTACATGCTTTGCCAGTGCATCTTTAAATAGCCTTGCATACCTTATTAAGCTAAAGGATTTTTAATCTTAAATAAGATTGTGTGTGTCTTTGCCGGCTTCACAAATGTTTGCTTCCAAAAGTTGGGGCTCTTGTCAGGATGAGAGTCATGTTTTTAGCGTAAATCAGCAAGTAGTGCTGGTGAACAACTTTGCATTTGAATCTTTCACTTCAATGTGAAAAGTTTGTTTCAACCCCAGTATTTTATTTTATTTTATTTTATTTTATTTTATTTTATTTTATTAGTGCTCCTCTTCATACAGTTGGAGGAATGGATTAATTAAAAGGCTGCAGTCTCTTTAAGTTCCAGTTTTCAGTTTTTCAAACGGTAAAATTGTCTTCAAGGTGGTGCTTGTCAAAAGCTTATTTCCTCTACTGAGAATATGTGAGATTTCCTGAATATTTCTGAAAGCAACTTGGAAATTTACTCTTGGATAAAGTTTCTGAGCTTTAAGGGAGGAACAGGGACATTTCTATGGAATTTCAACGGCTAATGTGCTAAAATGTAGACCAGGGACTTTTACCTCGTCTATACAATTGCCTGGTCTACTTCAGTGCACAACAGAGGAAGGTTCTTTGCCCCCGAGATTTATTGCATTGCTCTTAGGCTTCCTCAGGCTGTGTCAGTGCAGGGTGTAAGTGCGGGAGAAGCAGTGCTGCCTCTCTGTGCAGTAGTATGGTCTTAGGGAGACTGAAGCCAATAACAGAATTAAACACAGGATATTCTCTAAAATGTTTTCTGTCACTAAACTAAGCTGACTTTCTCAGGAGCTTTCCTGATGGGAAAGCATTCAAATTCAGTGAAGTATATCTCTTAAATAGAAGAGATTCTCTTTAGAGCCTTCTTATGAAAATACTTAAAAGCATTTTATGTCAGAAATTCTAAAGGTTTCTTAATTTTTTCTTTACATGTTTCTTCTATTGTAGTTAGAATTGCAGGACACAGCAGGTGAAAACTTGTCTCTGTTGAACTTAGTGGCAAAATGTCCATAGATATAACAGAAGCTAGAATTGGGCCCACGAGTCTTTGATAAATGTATTTTAGGTTTGTTTCTACCCTTAAATCTCATTTGATGGATTTACATTATCATCCTATTTATATTTTAAATTCCAAAGGAAGGATCTTATCTATCTTGAGTGGTTTGCGTAGTTCTGTGCCTTCTTTAGCAACTGCTTATCAACAGACAGCCATATCTTGGGTTCTCAAATAGTTTCTTTAAAATTTTAAATCATCAGTGTTTTTCTTATTTATATGACTTTGTGGTTTGTTGATGCCATTCATTTTCAAGCCTGTTATTTGTAATTATCAACTTTTATTGAATTCTTGTCTCCTGCGTGTGCATCAAGTGATATATTTAGATCTGTGACTTGATTTCTGATTTACTAAAGGAGGGCATACAATGCAGCGAGCACAGTATACCATGACATTATCTTCCCTAGYTGTCCGAGAACAGTTTTGTCTTTCCATGCTTCATATTTGCCCTTCAAATATCCACAGGGAAGGTTGAATGGAGACTTTTTTTTAGGAATGTTTTAATAGTGTGCTGGGTATTGATAAATTGCCTATTCTAATTGCACAAGAACAAAAAAATTGTAACATACAGAAAAATTCATGTATAGCTGAGGTGAAGTAAAGTTTCAAATTATTGAAAAAGCATTTGAATATTTATACACTCATTTAAAACTGTTCTGTCTGACCTGGATGGTCAAAGCAACATTAAGAAAATACAAGATTTGATATTACTTGATTAGAACTTGATATAGTACTTACTTTATCCAAATCATAATGTTCATTTTTAGAAATAATAGGTTAGATTTTGAGTATTTACTGACTGGGATTCCCTAAGAATACAACTGTTTCCTTAGTAAGGTTCCTGGCTATGTGAAAATTGTCACCGTTTGTCCTTTTAGTTAGGTTTTCTGTTAAAAGTCATTGTATTAGATTTTTACTGGTATAACCATTGTCTAGTGCTAATATTTCACTTAAGATGTGATAAGAGAAAGAGAGAAGAAATATCAATATTTAATTTAACTTGAATCCTCTTTCCTTTTCTCTCCTCAGCCCACATGCAACATTCCATAGTCATCTTTTCACGGTCAGTCAATTAACCCTTGATACCAGATTTTTTCCTACCTGACAGAAAATTTTAAAATGTTAGCCTGCATGAAATCAATCTTATGAAAATGAAGTTCTCAAATACCTATTTTCATAGAATAAAATGCTGCTGGTGGCAAAGAGTGGGAAAAAAATAAGTTAAATCATTTTGTCATTAATTGAAATTTGAGACATGTTTCTAATAATAATAGACACAGAATATTACTTCAACCCTAACCCTAACCTTTTCCAAAACTTCTAAATTGCCATAGATGTCTTAAAGAGGTTTTCAGCAGTTTTTACCTTTTGGTTATAGTATTCATTAGCTTCTTATATGGTCTGAACAACACGATTGTTAATTTAAACAGATCCTTAAGACCAATACTATGATTTCTCATGTATGCAAGCTAGATAGATGGCTTTGGCCAAAGGCATGTCCAAAGTCTGGTGTTTAGCCCTCAAAAAGGTCTTTTGTGGGCCGGCAGCTGCAGTCGTCCTTGTTCTGGACATGCCAACCTTTAAAACTTAGTTTCAATGGTCAACATTTTTGTGTGATGCTTCTCTTCTGAGATATACATCATGCTAAGCTCAGCCTCATTCTGCCATGACTGTTTCCATCATCACAAGTACTTGATCTGTTTCACGTTTTGTGGAATCGATAAATCTCATCCCTAAAGAGTCCAGCAGCCCTTTGATTCCTGACCTGACATTTGCTAATGCTATTCCTGATGACCTGCTAGTACGGATCTTCAGAGCTGCAGTCTGTGTTTGACAACACTCATAATATGAATCAATATTTAGCATTCAGTAAGTGAGCTGGGGAGTCATTTTATTGCTGAAAAAGGCTACATTGCCCCTGGGCAGCTGTCAGAAATGGGTAGTTATTAATAGCCTTCTCTTTTCGCTTAGCATAGTCAGTAGGGGTCAGCCATGAAATGATTTAATCAGTTTATGATATCTGTGACAAAGAACACTTAAAATGTAATCACAAAATTTAAGAAGTGTCCCTGGGCTGTTGTAATGTTTTCCTCATTTAATTTTCTCTGAAGTTGATATGGTACACTAAAAGACTGAGTCAGTAAAAGATGCATGTTGAAAGTCTTTTTTTTCTCTTCTGTCTCACTCCACATGTGTCTGAATGTTGCTTTTGGGGGTGGGGAAGGTGGTGTTATTAAAGAAAAAAATGATTTTCCAAAATGCCATTGTCTCAAGACCCCTTGCAGTTTCCCATGGCGACTACATTGCTGTGAGTATAATGTGTGGGAATGAGGAATTTCCACATATTTGAAAAGGAGGAATTGGCCTACACCTTTTCTTCTAATCTTTTAGAAACATTGAAAATCTGGATGCATGTCTTTGGATGGCTTAGTTTCATGTGACTGCTTTAAACAGAGGGGTTCACCACAGGTCTTGCCAAATGTGACAACATTGTAATATTTGCATTTTCACATGGATGGGTGATCTAGTCTGGAAAAATGTCTTCAGTGTGTGAAGTAGACACAAGCTTGTTCCAATGTGAGACTTACCTTTTCTTTTGCTTTTTTCTACAAGTGTTGTGAACAACTGGTGGAAATTTTCACTCTGTTTATTTTTGAGTTTCTGTGAGTTCATCTTGCAATCTCCTCGAGGCATTTCATAGTGTAAATGTTCTTCACCCCCCTGCCCTTTTCTGAGACTACTTCTCTAGTAGTACTTCTCCATCAATCTTTGACATACTTCAAGGAGTAAAGCTAATATTCTTTTCTGCTCTGTAGTAGTTATTTCCTTATAGGTAATACAGAGGCTTTGACTTTGAGAATGATTATGTGAAGTGATTTTGTAATATAACTCCAAAATGTGCACAGTTCTGCCAGTAATTTAGAATGAAGAAAACTGTTTTATGGGCAGCTGTGTTTTGGGATATGTCAAAGCACATTTACATGCTCTTTCCCATATATCCAGGTAGATTTTGTGCATTCCCCTTGTATAAAATATCTTCTGTGGTAGACTATTGTCTGTGCATGGTATCCTCCCAAATGTTATACTCATCAATATTGCATGCAAATTTGCTGTTAGTAGTAATAATCATCAGGACCAGGACAGGTTTGTTTTTTTCTGATGAACTGGATAGAAGCTTGAGATTTGGTTCAAAAAAAAAAAAAAATCAAAATCAATACAGTCCAGAAAATTTTTGAAGTTTCAATGAATCTAAGTGTATTATGACCAAGAAAAGCCATTTCAGACAATTCCCAATTAACTCTCTCCTTAATCTCTTCGTCATTAATTGTAACAAAGAAATGTTTCTTATCTGTTTTTTTTTTTAAAAAAGTCTGTCACTGTTAAGATACTGTATCCGTCAGTATCCCAGAGTCAACAGTAGCAAATTATGCTTTACTATTTCTAGCTGAGTAAAATACTGTCTGCCTGTTACCTTTTCAAGAATTCATCACTAGAAACAGCCCCTCACAGATGAATATGCTACATTTACTGAAGTATTCTTTACAGGATAATTCTGCTGCCAGTTGGTATTACATGTCACACTGTCATGTCTCATCTTCCCGAAGATGCTATAGTTGTTGCACAGAGGTATCTCTCTTAAGCTAAAACTGTAGCAGCTCAGATGTTTAATTCTGGAAATTTTGCTTTCAAGCCTTACAGCAGCAGGCAAGATAGAGGCTGTCTCATTTTTTTATTTCTGGTGCTGAGATGTCCTCTATTCAGACAACTTTATTAATTTTATAGTTGATCTTTACTCATTTCATAGGAGTAAAAACTGTGTCAATATTAATACTGGAATCTTGCCTTCTCTCTTTCAAATTAGAGACAGACCTACAGCAGATGATGGTGTATGTTCATAAGGTGTAGGATATGAACTAATTTTTACTAGTCATTCTATGATAGCATATAAGTTGTTCTAGCGATGCTTGAAGTCAGTAGGCATCTCAGTTGGAGATGACTTTATTGTACGGTGGATCAAGGGTACTTATGCACTGCAAATATTTCCAAACATTCATGCTTGATTGAGATAAGAGTTTGTGTTTCAGAATTTAAAGATGCTTACTTCTGCTGCTTTGGGCAAAACATCTATCTTTGGAGCATACAAACTAGTTTTCTTTCTTAAATTTAGAGTTGCTATGCCTTGTTTCTCCTTTTGGTCTATAGTACTTTCTCACTTTTTTTGAGTTCTTTTGCCTATAGATGCATTTAAAAAGATGCAATTAAAAAGTGCACTTAAGCATATGCCTTTGCACATGCTCTATTTGATTGTATTTTGAACTTTCTTGCTGGTCATATCAAATATAATTTTTTTTTGCTAATGCTGTTTCACGGGAAACATTTTACAATATTAGTGTATTTGTATCTGGAGCATCTCATTTCTTTTTTAGTTAAACTTGTATTGTGAAGGATAAGAGTTCAGTAGCCTATAAACTTAGACTAGAGACTTGCTCCAGGACAGTTCTAGTAGTCATTAAGTGCTGTGAGTGCAGCATTCTTCTTATGTGTACCCTTATGTCATTATCAGCATTGTAGTACGTATCAAGTATGCATCTACTTGCAAGAAGAGGGAGAAACCTTGCACTGTGTAGCCAAAAATTCAAAATGACTTCTTGTCCCAGTAGGATTTCTTGCTAATGCAGCCCAACACTCATTGTTTAGTGCCATGGAAAAACTGTATATTGAACTGTCTCTAAAGRAGTGTTAAAAAAGTTAGTTTGTATGGCAGGTAAGCCAAGTCACAGAATAGCTGGGGTTGGAAGGCACCTCTGGAGATCATGTGGTCCAACCCCACTGTTCAACTAAGGTCAGCTAAAGCAGGTTGCCCAGGACCATGTGCAGTTGGGTTTTGAATACCTCCAAGGACGGAGATGCCACAATCTCTCTGGGCAACCTGTTCCAGTGTTCAAGCACCCTCACAAGAGGTGTTTTCTTGTGTTCAAGTGAAATTTTCTGTGTTTCAGTTTGTGTCCATTGCCTCTTGTCCTGTCCTTGAGCACCACTGAGAAGAGTGGCTCCATCCTCTTTACTTTTGGACCCAACCTCTTTACTCCCTCCCATTAGATATTTATAGTCATTGATCCCTCCATGAGACTTCTTCAGTCTTAAACAGTCCCAGCTCTCTCAGCCTCTCCTCATATGAGAGATGTTCCAGTCCCTTAATCATCTTAGTAGCCCTTCACTAGACTCGCTCCAGTAGTTCCATGCCTCTCTTGTACTGGGGAGCCCAGAACTGGACACAGTACTCCAGATGCGGCCTCACCAGGGCGGAGTAGAGAGGAAGGATCACCTCTCCCGACCTGCTGGTAATGCTCTTCCTAGTGCAGCCTAAGATCCTGTTGGCCACCTTTGCCTCAAGGGCTCATTGCTGGCTCATGTTCCACTTGTTGTCCACCAGGACAATTCACTGAAGATGTAGATTTTAACTACAATGGTTACAGTGTATTAAATCCCAATGTAGTTATTCAGAAGTTGACTGGATGTAGTTTTCTTTAGTCTGCGAATTAAGGTCATTCAGCTTTTTAAGAAGAGTATCTGAAGAGGGGCTTAAATGTGTTTTAATTGTACCTTAATTTCACATCTTTAGTTAGTTTGAACTAATTTCTCATATAGGCAGGATGTTTAGGATGTATAGGGTATGTTTCAGGAAACCTATATTCATTTCAATTATATTACTCATCTGGTGGCAAAATCTGACTATTCATTAATGTATTCAATTTTGCATATTATGTTTATAAATGCAGACTGCCTTAACTTAATATATCATACCAAAGTAGGATATTTGTAGTTAAAAATTCTGCTGTCAAAGACAAACATAAGTGGAGACTAGTCCATGTTTTCATGTGATATTTTAAATTGAGCATTGTACAGTTTTTGAAAACATTTGCTGGGCAAAATGATGCAGGGGATGGTTTTCATGGAAAAATAATGAGCCCTAAAAGTTGCCCTCTGATTTCAATGCTTTCAACAATTTAATAAAACATTGCTTCATTTTGAAAGTATAATATTCTTTAATGCTCTTTTTTATGATGAGGTAGTTCTGATTTTTTTTAATAATGCATATTTAATAACAGGATTTTACTTGTCTGATTAACAAAGAAAGCAGGAAGGTTTTCCCTTAAGAATGTGAGTGTCATTAGTTATTATCACAATGTTGTCATAGATATTTTTCAGTTCCAAGTTTCTTTTGAGCAGATGGGAGAAATATATCGTGTCAAACCCCAAATATTTATATATTTTTTTAAAGATGGTTATGTTTGAGAATGAGATATAGTAGAATAAGAATGAACAGAATTGCAAACAAAATTATTGAGCACAAATTATTCATTTGGCATTTATGATTATATATTTCCATTGATTTCAGGGGGGATTCTGAATAAGAACCAAGTGAAAACTAAATAAGAAGTTTTGAAATTGGATGACAATATCTATTATTTGCAGTTGGTAGCCATTTCAGTTTTTTCATTTTCCTCATTTTTCCTCACTTTTTGTCATGTGATTTCCACCTCTTCATAGAATTCATGGAGCCTCTCAGATTGGTTTTGCCTTTCTTCACAAAATAGTTTATATCACATTTTTTCTGTTAGCTTTAAGGGCTTATTCTGTAGTATTACCTTGTTTTGATATGGTTACAGAATTTCAGTATGAATGCAAGTTCTTTAAACTTAATAAGAAAATCACACAGTCACATGAAATTCACACCAAGGATATACAGAGATTACAAGTAAATTGTAAGCCCTGAAGAGGGTCTTTGTGAACCCTATCCACCATTATGAATGTAATACTAGAGGAACAACGTGCTCTGTGAGGGTCTTATGCTTTGGCCTAATTATTCTTTTGAACTCTTTCACTTACAAAGTAATTGAAGTATACTATGACTATGTGTTAATTTGGGATAATGTGTCATTTGCTGCTCATGCAGCCAAACAAAAATTCTAACTTGAATTGCTGGCAGAGTGCGCCATTCTTTGCGGTAATTTTCATGGAAAGAAAACACCGAGAAACCTTACACTGTATGAAAGGAATTTAGGATGTGTTTTCCTGTATTAGCAAAGGCGGGAAAAGATCACCTGGTAGAGATGTTATAAAGACTTCATCTGTAAGAGGTAAGGACTCCTGGCTTGCAACAGCCCTGAGGAAGTTAAATCAAAGGTGATATCCCAGTACTAACAGCGAGTGCCTGGGATGATGGCAGGGATGTCCATTGTGATTGAGAAAGGAAGACACAATGGTCTCGGAGAGCAAGACGCAGACCTTTGTTTGGGCTGTGTGGGATTGCAGCCGTAGCAAGATAATAGAAAGTCTGGCCAGAAAGGGATTTTGTAATGGTTGTGGCATGAGATTGCACTACATATAACTGACTGTGTAAGACAGAAAGATCCAAAAATCTAGTTGGAAGAAAGGGAGGCAGGTAGCCAAATGGGTTTGTGATGTGGCAGCATAGAAACGGTAACTATGTTTGTGTCAGCGGATGCTATTACACAGGTCTAAGCACACAGGAGTAAAATGAGGGGCTAGAGATGGAGTACTGTTAAATGCTTCCAGAAGTTGGACAGATACTGAGGAGGATACTCCAGATGACAAAATAAAAGCATAAGTAGAGTGGTAAGAAAAGAACTGGTAGAGGGCTAACTCACAGAAGCTGACAGGGGAAAAGATTTTTAAGAGATTCTGGTGATTGTTGCTGAGTATGACTGGCAAGTTAAAGAGGCTGAGAAGAGATTGTTGGGTTTAAGCTTTGGCAGGAAGGTTGCTGGAAGCTAGTGAGAATCATTTCAGCACAGCAAAGAGGGAAGAATGTGATTTGGAAAGCAGCAGAGGAACAAAACCCCAGGCAGTAATTTTGCCTAAATATGTTCAGTGATCTTAGACGTGAAATAGAGAGAGAAGATAGAGCAGTCGTGGAAAAGGCAAGTGGGGTGAAGTGTTACAAATATGATCCTATAGCACAAACAAGTTGGTGTAAATTATAAAAATTAAATCTACATTTTCAACAACATATAGCTCCTTCCTTGCTTCATCTGTGAAGATCTTACGCTGTGGTCTAATTATTACTGGAGCACCTTTCTTTAAAAAAAAAAACCAATCAAGTATACTCTGATTGCTTGTTAATTTAGTCTAATGTAATGTCTATTCCTAGCTGGCTGCTAAACCAATGTGCCACTTATCAAGAAATCTTTGTAAAGAAAGAGTGTCTTTGTGTGTGATAATTTTCATGGAAAGGAAGCATTAGATATATGCTGAAATTGTGAACTTCGTGACATACTGAAGTCTCTGAGAATTCTGACAACTTCAGCAAGTGGCAGACACTGTGTTCAAGGGCCCATAATTGAGCAGGGCAGCAGCTGACATCTGACACGCAGTTGACTATGACCCAGAAGGTTACATGGGGAGGTAGTACATAAAATCCTTATTTACCGCTTTCTCTAGTAACTGGAATGGCTGTGACATGAGGCTAAACCGCCCATAACTGACTTCGTAAAAAATCCATCCAGAAATCTAACCCTCTAGAAAGGTCTGCATTGTATACAGCATTACCCATTAACTTCAAAATGTATCTCGCTTTTGTTCAGAGTATTACATGATTAGATTTTGGGGGGGGAAGTTACAAATACATGATTGGAATTGTATTTCACAGCTAAGTCTTGGTACATGGATGAATGACAAGATGGGTTGAACCTTTGTCTTTGTCTTTTTTTTTTTTTTCCATTTTTCCTTCTGGATTGAGATGATGCGTTGCTATAAAGAATGCCTGCCTGAATGCCACCCTGCAGTTATAATGTGAAATAGAACTGCTAATAGAAGTATGAGAAATTAGAGGTAGAAAAAACATATTACTTCATCAGCCCCATCCACCTGACAATACATGAGGGTTCTGAATTGCTCAGTAAGAGGGTTATTCTGAAAGGATTAGGTATGATGTAATAAATAATATTAAAATGAGTGAAGAAGGCTTTTATAGTTTAAAATTATAAGAAGCCTGCCTCTAACTTTAATACTGATACAGGAAAAGGTGATTTACATGAGCTGTATGAATACTCTGTTAATATTTCATTAGCAATTTCTCCCATATTTCTTACATTACATCAGCAGTATTTCAATAAATTCATTTTAGAGAACTCCAACATCACTAAATGTTATTCATTACTTGCCTTTATACTAGAAAACTTTAATATTTCCAAACTGTTAGGGTGACATTCAGGCCACTGGCTTTGTAAACTTCTTTTAGAATTATTCTATGTGTAAGTAAACCTTAAACAACCTCAAATAACTTTTTTCTTTTTTTAATCCTTAGGAAGTTTACTGTTCTTAAGATTTGCTCCTTTGAAGCTGCATTGTCTTACAAGAAAAAGTCACAGGCATTAAAAAATGAATTCTGCAAAGAGTACTTAAATTTTATTTTCTCTCCTGGCCTGTGAATTCACCATGCTAGAACTGTAACTGTTTTCATAGGCTGTAGCTGTTCCTCCATGCTTTTTACTTCAGATTTTATTCTAGTTCATGCAGGACAACCGCGTCTATATAGGGATCTGGTGCAAGATGTGACCCATAATTTGTAAAGAGTTAAAATTGGTTTGTTTCAGTTGATTTGTTTAAATTGCTGAAATTCCATGATAAGTTTGGGAGTTGGTACCAATCTGCTTTTGATATACGTTGATATTTGCTTTTGATATTACTTTTAATTTACAGAAGTAGAACTGAAATCAGAATAGGGTTAATGTTAATACTTACATTTTAGAAGAAAGAGAGGAAAAGGACTTCACAGCTCTAGCAGTTTAAAATACAGCCTTAAATAGTTTGACCGCAGAAGGTGACAGTGGTAAAGCCTAATATCCTTGAACTAAGTTATGCAGTAACTGAAGTAGTATTATGCATCCAGGAAGATTCTGACTAAGACAACTCAAAACACTTTCAGCCTTTGATCTGGTTATCAGCAATTTATTACTTGCAACCATTTATAATCTTTTTTGTCGTGGTCTTTTTCTGGTAGTCAAGTTCAAGCTTCATTTTAATGTTAATCCAAACATCCAAATTTCATTATCATTATTAAAAACTGTTTATTCCATTTCTAAAAAAAAAGTGGTTCATTGCTGTCACCATAATGTGAATGATCAAAGAAGAGTAATTGTAACATTTCTTTTAGGAATCCTGCCCTCAGTAAGCCCATAGAATTTGTTTACCTTCTCTTACCAACCACAGTTTGTACCCATATGTTGAGATGGCAGCGTGCCTCCCTCACTAGATAGTATGCCAGTTTCAATAGGATATAGATGCCAAACAATATTTAAATAAGGAACTAGCATAATGCTGAAAATACCATCTGTTGTGTAAAATTTCCCTTATTCTGTGACAGAATTGCCACACTGAACTTCCAAGTGTTAATCACATTTTTGGTACACAATAATGAAATTGGAATACCTGAGCAGCTGAAGTGTCTGAGCATCCATGATACCTACAGTTTTATCAAGAAATGAGACAGCTTTACATTGTATGCTTGGAAGCYCTCTTGGAAAACACGGGGCATCAAAATGCATTAGTGTACGTGGTGTACATAGAATTATGAAGCAACTCATGGAAGACAGTGGCAGTGAAACATATTAATCAGCCTTCAAAGAGAAGTGTTCACAGCCTATTGCCATGCCCTTTCTCATGGGCAGATCTACTGAGACCGGTATGGTGAAAACTTCTCTGACATTTCCTTCAGTGAGTTTCATACTTGTGTGGCCTAGGAGCAAGGCTTGTTCTTCTCTCAGAATTCCTTATTTATAGATTGCATTAATCTTAAATTCTTCAGGAGACTAAAGTCCAATCCCAGTGCAAGCTACTGATTAGGAAGTTTCTTAATCAGTCAAGCAATTGATTTGAAATCTCCATTTCTCACTCCTCTGTTAGTGCCTCTGTGTCCTAGGTCCCCAACCTCTTCTTGTTTGTTTAGCCATATCCATGAATTTTTTTTTTTAAGCCATGCCTCTATTTGGATCAGTGCTAAATTAATCACACACTTCCCTACAAGCATTTCACAAGCATTTCTGTGTGTGTGTATATGTATAAACATATATGTGAATGCAGAAATATGGCATATTTTAGAAAGTACTGAGTTTTTTGAATAATTGAAGCTGTTTATATTAAAACAGATTGAATATGATTGATTCCAAACTGAAAATAGTTGCTCTGACAAGTACACCTTTCTTTCAAAGAACATTTCTTGTAACTTTATTTGGTATGAGGGACTTTGATCATCTTTATTTCAGAAAGGGCAAAAAGATACTTGGCATAACATAATTTTGCATGAGGTTGAATGATTTACTTTTCCTAATAAATAGGTAACCCTTTGAAAAATTAGGTTTCTGAGGGACCTATTAAATTATTCTTGTTGAATTTAATGAATAGTATCTGCCAACCCCCCTTTCCCAGAATTATTTTTGGAAATATTAAAATATTTTGTTTAGAATAGCTAAAAACTCATTTATTATAATAATTATTTAAAATGAGTAAAAATGAGCCTGTATGAATTTTCTGTATGAAAATTCAATTAAATATTTTAAGTGGGGGCAACCTGGGCATATTTTAATACATCTTTCTGCACAAGGATCAGATTTCCTATCTCTATTTTAAGTCTGAAATAGTCCATTATTCATATTGTTTGTCTGCTGACGCCTTAATGTTTGCTAAATTCCATTACTAGATTTTCATTCGGGGGGAAAAAATGTTTCCATCTGTACTCATATAGAGTTTTCTTGTGTTCATGTTCCATAATACTTGTTGCCCTACAGACGTGGTTAGGAAAACTTTTCTTTCATATAGGCATAGTCTGTACATCAAGTGAACTTAAAAGTCCTTTGAGACCTTCTAGATTTCACCAAAAAAATTGTTTTGCCGTATACATTGTTGCTTCATATATCTTCCTGTCTTCTTCATTCTGTCGTCATAGCCAGCCTTAACTTTGTCTTTTTCTTTATTCTATTCTCTATTCACCTAGAACTGAGCCTTTTCCAAAGGCCCATGCAAAGTCATTTCTAGTCTGCTGAGCTTGATGGAGGAGTTGGGACCTTTGAGCTACCTCTTTCTGTAAATATCAAGTGGTGGGTGTGATTAGCTGTAGATATATCTGCATCCAACAAAAAAGGTATATCAAAGCAGTAACATTAGGGCTTGTTCCACCAGAAGACTGTCTCACTCAATCCTGTTTTTCTGTGTGTCTGAAAAGCACAGAATGTGCTGCTCGACTTTAATCATCTTCCATGAAACCATGCATTTTTTTGTATTGAGGGCTGTGTATATGTTTTTAATGTTACATATATGTGTATATTAAAACCATACAAAAATGAAAGGAAGCAGGACTTAGAAAGCAGGATGTATAAGGGCCATATAATAATTTTTGTTCTGGAGTAGAAATGGTCCTTCTTTAGAGGAAAGAAATGAATGGGTTCTGTTAAAATATTTCCCTTGTTACAGAATTGCGTACTTCAGTAGTATGGGTTAGATTACTTGGGCTTTGTGGTAGAACAAAGCTTACTAAGCCAGAATCCTTTTTACAACAGCATCTTATGTTAGCATTAAGTAAATATGAACCTTAGGTCTGAATGGGATTAGTTATTTATTAGGTTTTGATAGTTATATTTATTAGAAGTCATTTGTATGTGAATTGTGCTTTTAGAAATTAAGTACAGTGTATATAGTTTGAGTTGAATACTTTAGCTTAAACTAGAGCTTAAAAAAAGGTATGTAACATTGAATTTCTCTGTTGCAATACTTCTGGGTGACAGGAAAGTGCTGTGAAGAGCTTTAACCATCAAAGGAATGAACAGTGGAAACATTGAAGCTCATATAACCAATGGATTAGTCATTCACACACTGGTGAAATGAATTTTTCATTACTGAGATATGTTGATATAGTTTGTGCATCTCAGTATTTTTCTACAACTGACTTTCTTGGCTCTCTTCTTCCTCTAGTCTGAGATTGCGTTTCCTTTTACTGCCTGCTCTGCTTTTCTCAGGTCGTCTTGCACAACCAGTGGTCGGCTCCAGTTCTTGTCTTACAAGTTTGTAATTCGTTCTTTGATCAGCTCTGTAATAGTGCTGTTCATCAGATATGTAACAAATGCTTGCTGAAAAATCTTTTCCACTTCATGTTTGCAAAAACAGTTGTTCTGTTGTGATCTGTAAGTAACTGTTACAGTACTGACATGTATTGTGCTCATCCCACAGACAACTATTTATACTAGCAGGAAATGGGAGGCGATGGATTCCTTCTGGACATAATGTACAGAAGTATATTTTCATAGCTGCTGTCCTACTGTCATGGTACAGTAAGTGAGTTAGAATTTCTAAACATTTTTCTGAAGAG
The DNA here is from genome assembly GCF_003343035.1 of Apteryx rowi. Classification (NCBI taxonomy): domain Eukaryota; kingdom Metazoa; phylum Chordata; class Aves; order Apterygiformes; family Apterygidae; genus Apteryx; species Apteryx rowi. Next base: position 681,094 of record NW_020450702.1, on the reverse strand, counting down.
GAGTTATTGTTTCACTGGTAAGCTCGAAGATTTTGGCGAAATCTGCATCACAACACATTTAACCATAAAAAGTTAAATGACTCAATTGATTTGATGCACTTTTATGAGGAGTTTAGGTTGTGTGGCCTTTGTAGAAAATAAGCTACCACTTCCTATGCTTATTAATCCCTGTGGAGCCATCATTTGAATGTATATATTTTGTTGTATATTCGTTGAATGAAGGCTGTGACATTAAGCTTCTTTTCTGCCAATTTGATGACATCAACATTAAAAAAACAGCTTTGATGAGGAGATTTTTGTGAATACATGGGATAATTCTGGTAGACCTTGTGATGGGCTTGTAGGGCTTTCCTACTGAAACTATTTTAATGGTGACGTTCTGATCTTGACAAATTATTGCAGAATGTAGACTATAGAATGTTAATGTATGCACCGTTTGAGCTTTTATCAGCCAAGAACACTTTTGTACAATTTGCAGGACAGTCTTCCATGCTTAAAGGATAATTTACTGCAGAGATTATTCAAGTATTATAGATTCAAGTATTATATTATAGATTATTTGCTTCAAGTCACTGGAAGCTTTGTCTGATATATTGGATTCAGTTCACAGGTAGATCATCAAGGCTTTTAACCTCCCTTGCAATAGTAGAGGAAAATAATAAAAAAAAAAATAGTAGAGGAAGATAATAAAAAAATATATACAAATATAAAGATAAATAAAAAAAAAGATATCTTATTTTACTTTTTTTTTAATTTATCTCCTCCTGCCTGTAGGACTGATCCTTCTCAGAACTGTAGGAGATGAATTCCTTAAGGATGCCTTGAGTACCTGCCTAGTTGGCTTGATTGTTTGAAATGACTAAACCTAAAATGTAGAATTACCATAATTTTTTATATAATTTGTGTTAGAAGTTTGACTGCTCTAATTTTCACCTACCACTTGCAAAGATAACAGGGACTGATATAGTTTCAATTGTTGTCTACATATTTTGCAAACACTGGTCAGATTAAGTTAATGAAATATCCTAATTCATAGCTATACCAGCCTACAAAAAGGTTGATAAGTTTTGTCTTCATTCTCTAAGTTTCAATGTGTAATGAGAAGTTTTTCCTTTTTGTTTTAGGTCACTGTTTATCTGGGAATTTTAGTCTGTTTGCAGGATTATTGCTTTATGAAGTATTAATTCTGATGGATTTTGCTGTAAAATCAAGACCACAGAGATGCTTCATGATTAAGTTATTTGTTTTTAACTGGATTGGTCCCATATCAGGTATTTGRTAGAAGTCAATGTAAATGTATTTAGAAACAAATATCAGCCTTATAAATAATATTTTCCCAATATAATGAAGCCCACTTAAATGAATACCTGATATTAGAATAATCCTGCTAAAATGGAACAAAGGAACTCAGCACCAGTCTCACAGGTCTATAAGACCCTGACTAGTAAATGCTTGATTAACRAATAATCCTGTTAAATGAATAACATTGTGTGCCAAATAGCAAAATACACTGCAGCAGTGGTCAGACATGTTATACAAAAGTTACAGATACATACATCTGGGCTGATAATTTATGACAAAGTATGATGAAACTCTCTTTCCTTTGATGACAAAAGCCTTTTATAGGAATAGGTTCAATGACTGTTTTCAAAAATGCTTTGAAATGATTTAGGAAAATCTACTGTCTGTATCATATAATAGTAGAAATACTCTTCAATTTTCATAAGAAAAATACATGGACATACTTGTATGATAGCAAAGCACTAATACCTTAAAATGGAATGTTTTCTTATTTATGTTTTGTTACATCTGGCTTTTACAAGTTTTAACACCTTTTGATATTATGTCATCTTAAAAAAAATCTCTTCCCCAATATGGGTCATGTGACATTAGATCATTTAGACTGAAATAAACATAGGTACTTTAATGCACATTAAAAATCTTCTTCTTTAGTTAAAGGGCATGTAATAGTGTTTTTTATCTCCTTAGGATTTAGTCTGGGAGATTTTCCTATCAAAACCGAAAACAAAATATTTTTAAACCCTGTTTTACGTATATGAAAAAGTCCATGAACAAGTCATTAATTGTGAAAACTCATTGAAATAGATCAAGCCAGAATAAACTAATAAAAGAAGAACCTGTGCCAGTAACCGCATATGACTGTTAGTCGACTGGACTGAGCCAAATGGCTTCACTGCTTAGAGTTTCTCATGTGGCCGTCGTTAACAAAATGGCACGAAACCAACCCAGACAAAGTGAATAAAAACATAATGTAGTGGTCGGTTTATGTTTAGTGATGAGAGGTGAAAAGGGATGAGAAGGCTCTGGATGCCTTCAGGCTACCTTTGAGTTTCTTTGCTGGGCACCAATTAGACTTTATCAGCTTCTCGAAATCTAGAGCTAGCAAGGGCCCATGTGACTGCAGACTTGAGAACAAAAACAGGTTAAATCTTCAGTTCCATCCTTCTTTTGTTGCTTGACCTCACTGGAATGACCATATTGACCTTTCCTGAAGCCCAGTTTTGAGATTTAAAATCATTAGTCTCTTTTACATATGTAAAGGTACTTAAGAGAGAAAATCTGAATGAGTAGAAAGGTGGATTTGCATAATGATGTGGAACTGCTATTTGATTTACTGTTAGAAGTTTCTTATTCAACAAGGCTTTTTAAAGTAGCAGAAAGTGCAAAGAAAAGTGGTTTTATTCACAAAGAAATGATCAAGACATGCCTTGTTGTATTCTGATGGGAATACAGTTTATAATTAAGCTTATTAAAATCATAAGTTTAATGCCATTCATTTTTTCCTTTCCCAGAAAGATTTTTCTTTCTTTTGCTTTTCAAAAACATTTCTACTTCACAGAGTTGGTGGGGKTTTTTTCAAACTAATAAACAAAAACTTACATGCAATTGAATGGCCAGAACATATTCAGTATAACTTCCATCCTTTCTCCATGGATGTGGTAATAATCAAGAATCAATAAGTTCTCACCATTTTTAGCTCTGCTTTTCTCTGTTTGACTTTTATCTGTGTACTCCTTGTTCATTTGCTGAATTCAGCAATTTGGCTTTTTTTTTATATAGAGACAATGCATGTCAGAGTACTGCTTATTTATTGATGTCTCCCAATTCATGCTGTTTTACAAGACTGTGAAATATGACTTTCTGTTACAGTGCAACTTCCTTTAGGTACAGGAAACAATAATGTTAGTGTGTTTTTTATGTGCCCATCTCAACATTGTGTGTAGTACAAGGAAACGGTCTGAAGCTGTTCTGCATCTCCCTCTTCCCCAAGGTAATACGGCAAGGTTCGATGGGAACCTTAACTGATATACTCTGTGCGCGACTGATCCTTTTTCTATGAAATGTTGACAACTATCTAGCACAGCTCTCCCACTTTCATATCATAACTGGAAACCACTTAGGAGGATTGACTGGCTATTTGTGGCAGAGATAGATGGATTTGGAGGTTATCCTTGGCAAGCTTCTCAATTTTTCATCTTAGTAAGGTGAATTCCATAATATTTTTTGAATTACTGGATGGACTATCATATGTTTTAGGGCAGGAACGTAAATTTCTCTCCAGAGTATCTTTGGTGATTTCAAACTAGTTCCAGGTTCCGGATAAGTTCCACATATCTTCAAAAGCTAAAGAAGATGCAGCACTGATTACAGTAAATTGGTTTGACTCAGTTTACTGTAAGGCTTGTACCTTGTTTCTTGAATGAATGGAGAAAATACAGGCAGGGAAATGAAATAAGGGAACAAACCACCTGTGTTCATTTCCACTTCAGGAGTGTTTGTACTGGATCTGTGATTATCACCAATTTTCCACTGTCCACTTTAACCATTGCTGTTTAAACCTAATACCACATCAATATGCTATCACATGTATTTATTACTTTATCCTCTTATAGTATCTTATCTTCTGTTTTATTGTAAAGGGTAACTCCTGCAGTGTAATAGGCATTATAACAAGCTCTTTAAGAAAATAAAATTTTAATAGCTGGGGAACAATGTGATTGTTTAGGGGAATAGATGTACTCACAAATCTAGTAATTATGGCTTGGATTTTCAAGAGAGCATGAAGAAATGTGAGTATTTAATACCTTCGGCTTCTTCTCAAGAACTTAAACAATTTAACTTAGTCAGCTTTAATAATCTTGGTGGAATTCTCCTTTCATTGACTGTTAACAGTGGAGGAGTTAGGAGGTTATATTACTTTCCTTCTTAAATAGAGAGTGGCATTACCAAAAGCTTGTCCCATCAGATATATATTTGAACTCTTATTTATAATTAGGACATACAGATGAAAGTGTTTTAATGAGCATTAATACCAATATTAACTAGGCCTACTGAAACTATCTTCTTTTATCTTTACATATACGACTATTTCTGAATTTGTCTACATACTCACTTTATATATTCAAGCATTGAGACTACTGCCTTTTGGTTTTCTAAGTTTATTCTACAGGGTCTGTATTGTTTATTCTAGCAATGGAGAAAGTTCACTGACTTGGTTTACATTGAGACATGACAAAAAATCATAGACTCAGAAAACTGAACTGTAAGGGACCTGAACAGGTCATGCCAGGATGAACCAAAGCAGGTTTAACTCTATGTAAGCTATTCTTGGCAGGTGTTTTTCTGGACTGTTCTGAAAGACCTACGTTGATGGAGATTCTCCAGCTAACATATTCCAGTGCTTCACTGTCTTCATCACTAGAAGTGTTTTTGTCATTTCTGTCTAACTCTCGCTTGCACCCATTTAAGACCACTTGTTTTCCTCTCTACTGGGGAACAAATGTGGACGGATTTGTTGGACTTTGCTATGATTTTTTACGTATTTGTATATTATAATGTCCTCCCTGACTTCTCTTCTTTGAAAAGCACGTTACTAGATTGGTCAGTCTTCCTTCACAGATAGTGTGAAAGCCTCAGCCCTGGCAAATCTAGGTCAGGGTCTAGGGGGAAACATCCATGCCTGGCAATTCTCTTTTGCTATTGCTGTTTGATAGTTTGTTCCTGGTGACCTAACTATCCAGCTGATGTTTAAACACATTTCACCTAATGATCAAGACTTGTGATTGGGGACCATGTGGTAGAGTTTCTAGCGTTCATGTACTGCAGGTCACAGTGTTGCCCATAAAGCAGATCGCGTCACAGACCCAAAACTGCAGCCAGGTAAATTAACCAATGCCACTTGCTCCAAGGACTAAGAACTCACTCCTTTCTTACTGTCTCCCTTCCTTTCTATTCCTATATGCTAAGCCATGGGTCAGTCTGACAATAAAAGTTAATTATTTTTTGAAAGTAAGGTTTTTAAAATGAAGCGCTTTTGAAATAGCGCGATGTTGGGATTTCTTGTTTCTTCATAATTATAACAATTTTAATTTTCAGAAAATATGAATAAAGAAATTTCCACATAAAGTTTATGGCTTAACTGTAATCAAATTTAATATGTCAGTGCTATTAATCTAAGCTTAAAGTATTAGAGAATGTTTTAATTTTTTCACAAATAAGCACTGTAAACTCTGGAAAAATGCAGCTGAATTTTAAATAATTCTGCACATATAATGGAACTTGTTTCAAATGCCATGGACTGGTGTTGTAAGGAAAGAAAGTGAAACAATCCAATGAATACCTGAAAATTAGTTTTTACCTAAATTGGGAAAAAAAATAAAAAAAAAATAGATTGTCTCCAGAGACATTAATATAATTCATTCGGATAATTGTTCAGTTTAAGAAAAAATGTAACACATCATTTTCATGCCTGTTTTCAGTCTGGATTCCGTTGCTTTTTCATCCCTACATAGATGCATATGATAGTCCACCCAAGTGATTCTACTTTAAGAAAAAAGGTACTTATAACGCGGACAGGCTTGAGCAATGCAACCTTATGAAATCAACTGGTACACATTTCACTTACAGATTTCAAAATATTTTTTTGATAGTGCAGTTCAAGTTGTTTTACCCAGATTCCTAAAATATAACCCACTTTTAAAAGAAAGTATTTTATGCATACATTACATACTCTCATCTGGTTGTGAGTCTATCGAGGTCAAGCAGAAATTATATTGCAATTGTTTTCACTTGGAATTCTTAGCAGCAGATGAGAGTAACCCCTCTGCAGCCCCTCTCCATCTTACAAGTGTGAGGATAAAGGTCTGGCTGTAAGGTACTGTACTGTCAATTGGCACAGTCAGTCAGCAAGCCCTGGTATCCTGAGCTCAAAACTAGGGACTGCTGCACATTTCCCTGGGAAGCTGAGTTTTCCTTTATGGCATGAGGAAACTACAGGTATTGGGTAAATCACAATGCTGAGGAAAGACTTTTTTTTCCTGCTCTTCCAGCTGGAGTTAAGGTGCTATGAGGGCAACAGCTATTAGAAAAAGATTGAAAAACTGCTTGAGAAAGTCAGTTAAATCTGGTAGTTGGGAATGCTTCTGTGTTGGAAGATCAAGGGATAAAGACAAAAGTTCTAGTCTATGTTTCTGTGAATGGTTGGAGAAACCTACCTTTTTCATTTTGAAAATCATATAGAGAAAGTTGTGGTTAAAAACAATTTTGGGGAAGGACAGAAGCAGTAACAGTCCTAATCAACTAACCAAAAGGATGAGGACTATTAACTATTTTGCACCAGAAATCACCGACACTTGTTTGTAAAAAGCTGTGTTATATCAGATAATTTAGAAGGCCTACGGCAAAAGATGTAAACTCTGGAAGGAAATAATTGGTATAATATTTGTGCAACTATTACACAATAGTTGTGTAAGCAATTTTTTAAAGCAGAAATAAAATTAAATTTGGTATCATGACTGAAGTTGTTCAGAAACTGAAATGACACTGAAGGCTGTAGTGTTAAAACTATATCTCATTTCTTCAATATGATATTTCTCTGCTGTCACTGCTTTTTTTTTTTTTTAAACAATATCAGCTACTATTTATACACTTAGAATTTCTGGTCAGATTAGGGTAGAAGGTTGTGGTACCCATGTGAACAAAATAGTATATTAATGTTCTATTCTTTCTGGAACAAATTTGTTACACAAAATGTCAGATGAGTCATTTTCCTCATGTCAGGTATCTGAAAGTAATGGAAAGATACCAAAGTAAAAGCCCAATAATCCATGCACTGGTGTAATGGAGCAAATGAAATGCAAAGCTCTTGTACAGGTCCAATTTCAGCACCAAATGCTTACCTGTCAGTCAGCAAAATTGTGCCTGAATAAAAATGAACCCATCTGAGAGGGAAAGGATTTTAAGATACATCAAATTCCCTGAATCTCTTGTGAGGTAGAAGATATTCTGAGGAGGAAATGCTGGAAGGGAAACCTTAGTTCAAGCCAGTTCAAATCACATATGTATTGCTGACTGTGCAAGGTTTGGCTTTATCATTACTGTTTGGTATCTCTCTCTGCTGGGACAGACAGGTGATTTCCCTGCGGATGTGGGAGATCTGACCAAACAGCGACTGGGAGGTTGTCTGTAAAAGACCTGATTAAAACTTTAAGTCATGAAATGCCAACCTCAGAAATATCTTTGTGGATATCATAGTTCTGATTTGCTCTGACAGAAATGTTTTTGAAGAGCTACGCGGCTGAATGTACTCCTTCCTTTAAAGTGGCCTTTGGGAGAACATCTGCTAGTGAGATGCTTTCTCGCAGGCATAAGCATAAAATATGAAACGTGGTATTTGTTCTATGTAGCTTCAAAGTTGAGGTTGCCACAGCTTTACAAGCTCTTGTTTTGTGAGGGCACAATTTTCTTCATATTTCAATAGTGTATTCCACGTTTCTCTGTGTTGAGGCTGTGAGAGGCTTACTGGAGTCAGTACAGCTATTGACAGTGAGTCAGAACTAGTTCTCTTGAAAGTTTACGTATTGAGAATGAGCTAGCACTTCAGAAGTGAAAAAATATGAAATGTGCAGTATCAAAAGTGATAACAAATAAAACAAGCCAAGCTGTATATACTTTTGGGTTATGGCTAGTTGAAGTGCCGATTAAAAGCCCCGAACTGATGTGTGTGAAACAAAGAACACAGTGCTGAATGCATTTTAATCCTCTGGTTTAAGTGGGTGTGCCTTCTACTTCTGGGTCTAGAAATAATCATACTCATATCAGTCTATATTGTATGACTTTTGTAAGCTGTGAAAATAGTATTTTTCACTAAATTGTCACTTATTATTGTTCATTTATGGCCACTAACATAGAAAAATGTTGCAGCTACAATGTCAGAAGAATAGGGACAATTTGATGTTTTCTTTTGATGCTGTTTGTTGATATCTAGACCACTGCAGCTTGATTGCCTAACATTAAACCTATAATAACAGTGCAATCATAGCAGTATCATCATGAATGTCGTTACAATAGAAACAACATTTACACGGCTTCAGAATGGTAATTATCAAACTTTTTATCATGAAGCGCTTATTTGCTAGCATTGATCTGCCCCGGTCAGTTGTTAGCTCTTCTCATCTGAGGTGTATTGATTGTATAATCAGTAGATAGAGGCTGCGGGCAGATGAAATTCAGTGTTGTTGGGCAAATTATTGTCTGCTTGCCTGTTGACCTGGACCCTACTGCTTGTACCTTAGACAGTGGTGGGATTATTACTCATTTCAGTGACCCTACTCTGACAGAGAACTCCATATTATTATAAAAGATAAATGACATCCTTCTTTGCTGTGGTATGGTTGAATGCAGGTGTCAGTGTGTAGTGAAACCGAAAATCTTGTGCAGCAGTGTTCCTTGACTTTCCTTCAGTTTTTGTCTTAATATATGTAAAAATATTGTGGACTTGTGATGTATTTCATCTCACATACAAAATATGTCTATAGGTAATGCAGTTTAAGCATGTTGTTTTATATGGGTAATTGGAGAATTCTAATTGTCAGACTACAGGATATTGATGCTAATATAATTCAAAAATAACTTTTGGTTATTTTCATCTGATAATAAGGATGACTAAGATAACAGCCACAACTAGATAAATACATTTACACCTCAAGCAAATAACATGCTTCTGTGTTGAGTAATTTTGCAAACTTTTCCCTCATTTATTTTTTTCTTTACCTCCAATATCACTAGAAAGAAACTTAGTAATAATGTATGTAAATGTATGTAAAAGGCAAGTTATTAGTCAGTAAAACTTTGTGAGATACCAGTTTAGTAAAACTAAATATCCTGTCTGGTATTCATGTTAGGACTTTTGTAATAAAAAAGGTGATTAGTGTACACAGCATTTAAGAAGGAGATTTTCATTACAGTTATTACCATAGAGAAAGCCCTCCTGACTCAAATGACAAGAGGTAATGTAGAAACCATGAATACTTTTACATACTTCAGTAAAGCTAGCTGAGTTTGGCTAATGTACTCTGCTTTCTGGTGATGACTGTACCGTTGTATTTTAAAGGTCAGTCATTACCTGTACATTGTATTTAAACCATCTGCTCACAGCAAGTAATCTTATTTGGATGACCAGCAGTTTTATAGTATTAATTGCCCTGAATTCTGATGAAGCCATGATAAGAATACTAGGCACTTACGCAGCGATTTACAACTTCAAAGTGCTGTAAAAAATTAGCTAATTATTGTCATGCTGAACAATCTATAACAGGTTCTGTATAGCTCTGAATATACATTGCATGACCTTAATTTAATTGCCAGAAACAATAGATCTACTTTTAAAAAATGGAATGCAAATGGTGTGGTGAAAGTGCACAGTGATGGTGTTTCTATAATCTCTAGGATAATTACCCATGAAAGTGAGACTTTGCAAAGCAGCACTGTATTTTAGCTAGATGAAATAATATTTTTGAATTTTAAATGTAAGAAAAATTGCCATTAAAGACATTGTGAAGCTTATCAGGCTTGTTCCATAGAAGTATATCAAGTACAAATGTATTGTGGACAGAGAAATTAAATCATATGCCAGATGAAAAATAGAGCCAAATTTAGGAGGAAGAAAATTAAGCCTCTTTGGGGAAGGATAGGTAGAAATGCCTTTGATTTGTCTAATATAGAGAAAAAATGTATTTAAGAAACAAATTAAAAGGTATTATAAAACACAGCATGGAGAGAAGAAAAATAATATGGTTGTCAACCACACATAGGGGTTTATATATATTTTTGGATGACATTGTTTATAAATATATGATTCCTTCAGCAAAATAAAAATATATGTTTTTGTAAGAGTAGTAATTGATAGCTGGTGGCTTATTAGGAAAAATGAAGTTTATCTTTGAAGATATTGTAAATCATTATACAATAAAAGGACAAATTATTAGTTGGTATCTCAGCATACTAATTAAAGAGGGGAGGGTAGCAATCTTGTTGATATATATTCATTCTCTTCTGCTGGGATGCTGGTTGCTAAGATAATGCTTCCACAGCGTATGCTTTTAACTCCTCCAGGGCTTCAGCTTTCTGTGAGTCAAGGCATAGTTTTGTTACAGCACAGCTGTGTAACATTGTCTGCAACTTAAGTGAAAACTGCTAAATTGTGAGAAGGAGCTTTGAGAAAGACTGTACAGTCATGTGAGATATGAAAGGTAAAACCAGAGACGGGTAAGATGGTTGAGACAGCAGCTGAGGAAAAGGCGAGGACTTTCAAGAGGAAAAGATGATGACTCATTAGCGTCAAGTGTCCAGGAACACTGAAGGCCTCCCACCAGACGTGATGGTTGCAGGGCCACCAGAGACTGAACAACTGTCTAGTAGAGCTAATTAAAGAGTGATAGCTTATAAGTCCTTGCTGTCTACCATATATATTAGCCAATAAGTAATTACTTTTTCCTCTTAGTTGTGTGTATCCTGCTTGCACACAGTAAAAATGGCCTGAACAAAGTGACTCAGAAAGGGATATTTACAGGCTTTCCATGTTTAAGGGTAGTGATGCTGTTACTGTATGTTCAATTGTGCAAAGTCCTTTTCAAGATTGCCTGCCAGATTAAACCACCGTTTGACACCCGGGAAAAGAGGTAGCCAAAACCCTTGTTTTTGGATTTTGGTTGAGTTTAGTCTTCAGATTAAGATGTGATCCTCAGTTCTGTGAAGACTGCTTTTGAACATAGTAGAAAACAACTTTATTGCTCACAGAAATCTTCAGAGTCCAAAGTAATATGACTTAACCATAGTGAATGTGAAAGCATGGCAATTTTTGTCCCATTTTTGGCAGGTGGCGGAAATCGTCTCAGAAAATATGTTCTGAGAATTTGGAACATGGAAAATTAACGCTATTTTGGGGAATATTTTCAGGCCTCTATAATCTCATACAGATTCACTCATATAAATTACATTAATTCTGATACACTGATATCTCAGCTGTTCCTAGACTTACAAATCCAAATCATCTTGCAGTAAGATCTTAGTTGCAGACCTGGCAGTACTTGCAGAAAAATTTTGAGTGAGGCTCTTCAGATATGACAGTGCTGAAAGGAATCTAACATGGTGATTCTTATTGCAAAGCCATTTTTCATCACTGTTACATTTTTGTGAAGATATGCAGTCTGGAATAGATAATCAGATGTTTCCACTCTAAAGAAATAACTGCAATAGTAGCAAGAGACATAACCAAAATGTTTGCTTGTCTAGACAATATAAAAAGGCAGAGAAACTATAGTTACAGTATCACCAGTATGACACCAATCAAGACAAAGCATCAGCATGTTGTACTGTGTCACTGTTCCTCTCCATAGAAAACAGTATGGGAATAAATGTCAAATTTCTTAAGCAAGTGTAAAAAAATTATCACAGGTTGATTGATATAGAGAATGATCTCCTAGGAAAGTTAGCTTAGATAATAAAAGCAAAGATAACCTCCTCTTGATGACTAGGAAAGTATCAGGCAATGCAATATCCTCTAGGGATACATGGTAGAATGGAAGCAGTACTAGAGTTCAAATATCTCAATTTACATATTAATAGTTAATATTTTTTAAGATTCTCTAATCTCATTTTTTCAATGTTTTTAATCTCTTTTTTTCCTGATTTTTATAAAATCAATTTACTTAAGAAAATTGATAATCTCAACGGAAACTATCAAATCCCCTTTAGTTCATAATTATATCATTTGTCTTTTCGATGATCTCCAGATTCTTCTTCAAAGTGACACTCATTGCAATTGCAGCAGTTAGTGAAAGGATATTGTAACTGTCAAGAGAATCAGTTCAGCCAGAATCAGTTCCCCTTCCCTCCACCCCCCAAATCAAATCATTTTATGTTGATTTAACAAGTTGAATGGTTTCTTTTTGTGGTTGCCTGGTTGCCTTCTCCAATGCAAGGAATCAGCTAAACCTGCAGTGCAGGTAGAGAAGGGCAGAACAGGATGCCACTTCCGGGGTAGCTCACAGTTATTCTGTATAAGTTTTAGCATGAAACCGTGATCTCATAGTTCTTTGTTTAAAGCCAGTATATGTGGGACAGAAGTGTTAAAGAAATAATCGGTGGAATTATATGCTATGTTTATCTTACGTTATTCAAAGCTGCTACCTTTCTAGTACTGTAAACATTTCATCTAGACTAATTATAATTTAAAAAATTTAGTAACTGTCCTTGCTGGTTCAGTTCATCCAGGAGATCATTCAATGTACATTAATGTGACTGATATCAAGAAAATTGTTAACAAACAAATAAAAAACAAATAGTGGTAGTAAAAGATCAATCAAAAAAGTCTTCAGGTTGAGTTTAGCATTGTGTTGGCACCAGAGAGATGTATCACTTAAAATATTATTGAAGTGAGTTATCCCACTCATACTGGTCTCTTACATTACTTTTTGATGGATATAAAGTATATAGAATGTTCTTTCATATTTTGATGGAGTCCATTTTTAAATATTTTGACTTCAGAAGTCTATTTAAAGGTTTTAGGCTTGACAGAATGCAAACCACATAACTAATCTCTTGATAGCACTGAAATAGGAGAGAAAAGAAAAAAACCCTTAAATCCTTTCAGAGTACTTGTGGAATTTCTCTAACCATTAATTGTATAATTTTTGACATATTTCCAAGTTCTGTTGTATTTTTAACTCAAATGTATTTTCTTATAAAGATAGCTATAGCCCTGGTTATTGCAGTTCATTGCAATACTAAATCATGACTTTTGTAATCCTATGATGTGACAAAATGTTAAATCTGGTCTGGATAGTCTGGCTGAATGGCTTGAATTAGACACCCCTTATTCGATTAAATAACAAGATAAATCATACAAAAAATTTCTTTTTTCTTTAGTAATTTATCCATCTGTATTGCATTCTGGTCACTTTCTCCCATAAAAGGGCATGTTGTAAATAAACAGAGTCCATGTAAAACATCAAGGAAGGATATCACCCCTGACTTCAGGAGGTTGCTGAGCTGTATGATGGGGAGGCTGGGGGTATGTTCTAGGAATGCCTGCTTTTCTCTGATATTCTTCTTGGCATATGCTTTTTGCCAGTATTGGAAAGAAGCTACTGGTCTGGATGGACCTTTGGTCTGACCCAGTATGGCCACTGGGTCAGAGAGATCCAGAAGCTGATGTGTTGAAAGTATGTGAGATAACTAATTATTAAGGATACTGGAGTAGCTCCTGTACTATTTTTTTTTCTTTTTTTTTCATTCAAATCAATTTCATTTCACCAGATGAAACAGAAAGATGAAACACAATCAATCAAATTTAGAAACCTGGTACATCTTTAAAGCTTCCTTCTGTTTATATCTAATAATGCCTTAAGAGTTCAGCATGTCTAAAAAAGCTTACATGTAGTATATAAGACCACTGAATTAATAAAAAGATACATACAGCTATGTTATACATAACAAAATGTGTATGTGAATTACAGTGTTATTTATACATGTGCCATGTTTATGTACATAAGCATACAGAGAGGGAGAGGAACACACAAGAGGGCAATAATATGCCTCTGCTGGGACATGAACTATCTACTTAAATATCTTACTCTAGTGATATTGTTTTTCTTGTTTGTGTTTTTTTCTGTGTATATCCATTTTTCCCTGTCCCTGGGATATTTAGATGCCTTAGCCTGATGGACCATTTTGGTCTGATATACTTTAACAGTTCTGTGTTCGTCATTGCATTTACTTCTAGAATGAGAGAGATAACAGTTTCATCTAACTGGAGAGTGCAGTAGTACTTAGGAAGATAATTGGTATTTCTGAGTAAAAAGATTCATAAAGTGTTTACAAATTATAGCTACAATGTGAACTGCAAAGTCTTGAGAAGCACCTGCTGTCTTAGGTTTTCTTATATAAGAAGAACCTGAAGACTGAATCCTTTGTAATAGAAGAGCACAAGTAGTTTTGTAGCTATTTGCCTACTTTTCACAAGAACTGCTTTACCACTCTACTCCACTACTTGTTTTTATTAGCATGGCAGCAACAAGATGACAATGGCAACAGTCCACCTAACCTGTAAACGTAATATGCCCTTTGACACTATTCTAAAACCTTTTAAATGTAGCTGATTCCTATCTTTGTGATACCCTGCAAACAAAGATTGCGCTATTAAGTTGTCTGATTATTTTTATGAATTCCAACTTATGCGTTTTCTAAGAGTGTCACTATGATGTCAAAACATTTCAGCTTTACTCATCTTTTCACCTATTATTGCATCATACTGACTGAAAGCTGAAGGATCATGTTCCATTTTTCCAGTAACTGCTTACTTCTTCCTGTCATTGCAGAGAGCACCCCCGTGAAAGCTCTCTGAGCTGGAGTTGCGCTCCAGAAAGGGTCAGGACTCTTAGCGGTGGCTGACAGGACCTGCTCAGGRTTCTGTGTTAGGCTGAATTGACAGATTTGCTTGGATCCAGAGGCTATTTTACACAAGGCCTTAATGGGCCTAGGAATGGAAGAGAGTCATGTGACATCACATGAAACCAGCAGCTATTATATGCTTGGTGGAGAAGACTAAAGGTGACTAAAGGCCTCTGGGAAAGAAGTTTGGTTCTTTTGGCTCTAAGTGGAATTCTTTCTGTCCACAGGAAAGGAGAATGAAGTGTGACGAGATCAGGCAGTGTCTCAGGGATGAGAAGTGTCTTGGAATGGTCTGCCATTCTGTAGAAAAGTCAGCTTCTGAAAAAAGCAGATTCTTTTCAGTGGACAAACCCCACTTGCTTGTCTGGAATAATGATCTTCTTGGGTCAAGGTGACAAATAAGGAAGAGCTTCGAATAGTGAAATGGGAAAAGTGATTGGGGGAGGCTTGTACAGTCTCCATGACTGATTTTAAACAGAAAGAGCAGACAAATATGTCTAAGTGGTATACAGCCATGGAAAAAGGAATATGATTTCTTAGAAGAATAGATGGGAAAACATTGTAACAGTAATCAGGTGGGCAATGCAATTAGTTAAAAGACTAATCTGGAAGGTGAATTGAGTGATGGAAATGAGCTACTGTACAGTTATGTGTTTTACCAGAGCTTTGAATATATATATGTCCTGGCTTTTTTCATGTATAATGATACAAATCCTCCTCCTGGAACTTCTGAGTTTTATAGAAATAGAGACAGAATAGGTACTTATAAAAATCTGGTTTAGCCAAATACATTTTGGGGAAAATGGTAAAAGAAGTTACGTTCTGGTAGAACTGCAAATTTCATATAGTCTTCCCATGTCAGTTGTGAGTTTAGATATGATTAGAGAGGTAAATACCACTGGGAGTTATGTCATTATTGCAGATTTTACGTTCCCAGTTATCAGAACCCCTAGCATTTGTTCTGTTTCAGAATGTGACAGTTAACAGACTTCTTCATCACACTGTCACTGAATCAGCAAGAGCTGATGCCATTTGGACTTGGAAAGGACTTGTTTACTGTAAGTCTATCATGGAAGAGCTGATTACAGAAAATAATCTTGTTCATTCAGTTCAGATTAAATGGGAAGATAAAGTAATTCTGTTTCTAAGTCACTGATTTAAAAATGCAAACTTGGATAAACAGAGAGCTATTTAATGAAGTCAGTTGGGACTTGAGAGTAGAGAAGCTGTGGAATTTTTTTAGGTTAAACTTGCAAAACCTATTTGGAATTCGTAGCACAAATCAAGGCAAAAATAGTAGAAGCTTGATGCGGCTTTCAGAAGTGCTATGCTTCTGAATATGAGGGCAAAAAACAGTTGTAGATAACTAATATAATGATAAATTTCAGTCCAGATCTTTACTGAAGGGAAATTCAAAGAGCTGTGTTATTCAAGACCAGATATGTTCCATCACAGAATTCTTGAAAGAAGTGACACATTATGTTGGAGGCTTGGCCACAGTAATTTAAACAAATCTACAAAGTTACCAGGTGGTAGTTATGATTGGAGAATAGCAAATACAGTAATTATATTTGAGAAATATCTGAGCAGTTACAGACCCACTAGCCAATTTGCCATGATGCAAAAAAGACAGTCTTATGAATTCATAACTAATAAAAGATAGGAAGCAAAGGACTGGAATAAAATGATTGGTTTTCACAGTGAGGGGGAATACTAGCAGAATCCACTAAAAATGAGTTCTAGGAACTGTACTGTCATGAGTGGGAACTCAAGGTCTTGAATGATTGTTTGTAAAATGGCATTAAATTAAATGGATAAAATTAAATATCAATAAATATATAGGATCATCCATGGAAAATACAACCCTGAGTATGTATACATGTAGGCAGGCTCTAAAATAACTAATAGAAGAAAAGAATTTGAAGTAGTTATCGCTATCATCAACACAGTGCTTGGTGGTGTTGGAAAGAGTAAACAGAATGCTAGGTATCAAAGAAATGGTCATTGTACCACTGTACAATGCATGATAATGTATGTCTTTAGTATTTCATAGAGTCTGGTTCTCAGAAGGTGTGTAACAGGACTAGAAAAGGTATAGAGAATAAAAACATGAATGGCCGGAGTAACAGGACAGTTTCGATTTGGTGTGAGAGCAGATTGAGTTGGATCCCACAGTTAGGAAAAGAACTGATAGGGTGTGGTGTGGGAATGTAAAATCATGGATGGCAGGGAAAGGATGAATAGGAGGCGCTTTCACTTCTTGTCACTCAAAGTAGGGAGACATCCCTAATGAAACCAGCAGGCAACAGAGAGTGAAGCTGTGGAATTTATTGACGTAAGATATTTTTGAAGCCTGAAAGCATATATTGATTCAGAAAGTGATAGACAAATTCATAGAAGAAAATTCCATCAGGAATCATTAATTAAAGATCTGAAGGCAAACTGTAGATCAGAAAATCCCTCTGCCAGATTGTTAGAATTTTGGCCTTGTGTAGGAATGAACATCAGTGTATACTTGTTCCATTTTTGTACTCCTTCATTTGTATCAACTATGGACGAGTATCACAGACTAGATAAGTCTTGGATCTTTGGTCTGACCTAGGCCAGATGTTCTTTTGTATATTATATATGTATGTTGTTATTTATAAGAGAGGTCTGGAATGATATGACAGACGACTTCTTATGCTGTAAACCCATGTTTCACATAACGATCATGTGCGTGTGTGTGGGGAGTCATAGAAATTTGTTCCTTTAATATCAGATTTAAATTTTGTTATCTCTCAATTTCATTGCATGTCCTTTTGTTCTCGTATTACTAGGAATGATGAATAGAAGCTTATGATAAACATTATCTGTATCACTCATTATATTGTGTGCTTTCATCAAGTAACTGCTTATTTCTCTCATCTCTCAAATACATACTCTTAAACTTTTCACTCTCTCTTTATGAGAGAGGTTTTTATGTTTCTGATATTTCTTATTGTCCCATCCTAACCTGCTCTAATAATTTTAATTAAATGTTTACAAATACAAAATTCGCAAACAGAAACTTTGAGAACATTATTAGGATAGGTAACCTTAATCTAAGACAAAAGAAGTTACGTAGGACAATTTAACTTACACTCTCTCAAGAACACATGGCTCTAGGGCAATTATTTATAATATTGTAGCTCATGAAAGTCTCCATGAGAAAACTGTGCAAAGGAGTGTGTCTCCAAATATACAAGATAAAGAAAACTCACAAAAAAGTTTTAGATTGAAGCCTTCTCAATAGGAAGGTATCAGTGGAGGTGAAAAAGGGAGCTTGTGCAAGTAGAAACCCTGACTTGCATATACCAAAGTGGGTATATTGGGGCTGTTAAAAAATTGGAACAGTTTTGTGCCTGAGCCTTCTCTTAAAACAGAATAGGAAAAATCACATGATTTTATGGGATTTTACTGTGATCATAACAGAGGTCAAAATCAGAACAATAGCTATGTTAGGTCATAAAAAGAACTCCCAACAATGAGTGTTTCCTTCAACATATCTGTGTCTTGGCTACCACAAAAATATCAATTTTGAAAGCATTGTTTTAATTTTTAATAATTTATTTCAGTGAATCAAAGAAAGACAAATTCTGCTTCTAGTTAAACTGATAAAAAAAAAAAGTTCCTGAGTAACTGAATTGTCTACCCTGAAGATATCCAGCCTTTGCACTAGCATAAATGATTGCATGAATTGGCCACATAGTAGTCTGTCTGGAAAACAAAGCATACAGTGATCTATAAAATAATTTCTGATATTTGCTTATTTAAACTATATGGAAGCTTTACTTAAAATGGGTCTAAATGTGGTGCTACACTGAACCAACTTTCCAGTGAGATGGGGAAGCTCTGATGTCTTTCTTTGGTTCTGTCTTATACTGAGATGGAATCAATTAGACAACCATGGGCATCAGACTAGATCAAATTCCTTATGTAACTGCACAGGATCAAACTTTGTGTGAGTCAGTTTATGGCCCTGTTCCTGACTCTTTTTCTCCCCAATCCCACTGCCGGCAGGAATTGCATGTAGCAGGACTGTTTAAGGAATACTTGCAGAGCTGCTGGTGTTACACTGAGAGAATTTTCCCACTGCTGGAATTAGAACTTTGAAGAGCCTTTTAAATGTAAAATATTAAGAAACTAGAAACAGGATGAGGATTTCATCTCAAACCAATTTTAAGTGGCACACTTCACTATATTGTGATCGTTTCCCCTGTCATTTTCCATRATATGTGCCTACCAAATGGCAATGGTTTTTGAAAGCTTTATATTGACTAAGCAGTTTTTGGAATGGCTTAAAGGAAAACCTATATTGTTGCTGAGGGTTTCTTTTTCTTTTTTCTTTTTGCCTCCTAGATGGTTTGGATTTATTGTTCCCCAGTCATTTCATTAAGGAACTGTAGTACTTCTGTGTTGTGGAGCAAGATTTTTCTAGCTGTTTATGGAAAGGCCTGTTGCTGCGCTCAAGTAAGGTTCTGGGAGTTAGAACATTTCTTCCATGTAAAAACAGACCAACCTAAATTCAGAGGCAGAACCCTGTTAGAAAAGAGAGAGGGTTTTGAGTCTCTGGGGACAAAAGCTCAATTAGTTTGTGTGAGACACTGGAAGAAATTGGGATAGATAGCAAAATCTACCTGTGTATCTACTATCTAGTAAAGAAGGGATGGGACTGAGACTGGGACAAGAGCTTTGCCAGGAGGACAAATCATGGACTGTTGTCTCAGAATATTAAACAGAACTTAGGGTGCCTGATTTTCAGTATCCCTCTGCTCTCAGCTAATATCTCAAACCAGCTAGCCGAGAACTTAACTACAATTATGGACTTTTTTGTTACAGTGGCAATAGTCTATGTTGTGAACCTAAAAATCTTATCTTTCAATTTTTTTATATTTTATTTTTTTGGACAACTTGTGAGTTTACACAATCTAGTCTTCAAAAGTTGAAATATGTTACAATCCCATTTGCTTGTGGGGCAAGCATTAACACAACATTTTAGGTATACATATTTGAGTATTATTTTTATTCTCTCATTCAGTGTACATGCTGACAGAAATCAGTGAATGATCAGCTATTCATGTTTTGTGTTATTCTTATTGGTCAATATGTGACCCACATGTGGTGCTCACATTCAGTCATTACATTGAATTCAAAACTATTAATTTCTCCATAGGCTTTCTTTCCATTGTAGCTATCATTAGCATCTGAATGCCTCACAAACCGTAATTAATTTATTTTCACAAAGCCCCTGTGAGGTGAGATGACATTATTAAAAGAGGAATAAGCCACAGAGAAAAGTGCCAGCTATGTTTTGAATGCCCAAGTTGACATGTGTGTGTGGTTTTTTTAGGCTATTTAGCATTCCACAACACCTTATTTGTTCTTTGAATAGCTTCCTCTTATTTAGTTACAAGTGCCTAGCAACTCTGCAAATCAGGCCACAGATAGGTACTCTAAGAATAACAGTTATTCATTATGAAGCAGTACATTAATTAATATCATTTACACATAACCACACAGGCACTGATACCATCCAGTGTTCAAAAATGGCATCCAGCTGCCTTAACCTCCCATTTCACATAATAGTTTCCTTCATCAGTAACTACACACCCTCAAACTTCTGTGAAAGGAGATCCCATGGATATTAGTGGTCTTCTGTACAGAACTTTGACCTTGTGCAGTCCCCAGGGCACAAATTAATTTCCCAGTGTTGTGATGTGTCAGATTCCTGACATAATTCTGGCCTTCCAAAATAGAAACAATAGAAACAAAATAGAACACTGATTAATTAACAGCATGAAAATGGCACGGGTTCAGCTGATAAATACCACCAGTCTCTCAAAGACCAAAAGCCACACAGGCCAGTTATGGCCACTAGAAATAGAAGTGTGGGATAGAAAACCTTGGTGCAACAGGAAGAGTCCTACAGATCTTTTGTTTCTCTCCTATATCAGTCTTCAGATGCCTGTAACTCCTTCCCTCTTGGATAATGAAAGGGTCTTTCACAACAAGAAGTATGATTTTTTTGGTGTAGGCTGCTTGCAATTTGGGTAGATGGAACAGGTTAAGGGTATCTGGTATCTCTTGGTGAAAGCCCAGCAGACGAGGTCCAGTTGAGTGCACCCTCTGAATTGACATGTAATAGACAAGAGTTACTGAGCCGAACTTTCTATGTAGTATTTGTTAATATATATGTGATTTAGGATAGTCTGTATACAATGAACACATTTTATTATATCAGGTATAATAAAAGCATTTATGTTAATTATCTTTTGTAGAACTAGTAACAAGAAGACATGAATGTATCTCAAACAGCTTCTTTTTCTACAAGAGACTTTTCTCAGCTGAAGTAATCAACAGATTGTTTTGATTATTACTTGCCTGTATCTGTGACTTACCTTTTGGGTTTTGGTGTTTTGGGTTGGGTTTGCTGGTGTTCTTTTTGCTGCTCAAATTACTTACTCTGTGTGATTGGATTTTTTTTGAAAGCACAATCCTGTGGTGGTTTTCCACCCATGCCCCAGGCACTGTCCTTAGGAGAGTGCATTTAGTGTTTGTGGATGGGCAAGCCTGACAGCTTGGGGCCTGTAGTCTCCTTACTAAATTGGTGTCTTAACTGACAACAAAGTAATGTAATGTGCTGTATGATACTTTCCTGATGGGCCCGTTGGAAAGGAAGAAGGAGAGAAGCCTTGCAATACTGCAGAAGCAGTTTACTCTTTATGGACAGTCGTTACTTGATCTTGCTGATGTTCCCAGTAAGGGATTTATTTATGATAATTGTTTTCTGTCTGATAGTATAAGCTAGTCAATTCATACTTTTTTTCAGATACTGAGGTGGCTTTATTGAACATGTAATTCTTGTTTTATATTTCTCTTGCCTGGGGTTCTATAGACTAGGATTTACCTTCTTAGAAAGTAATAACTAATGAAAGTGTAAACCCCATCCAAATCTCTTCCACAATCACTTGTTGGTTGGTTGGTTGGTTGGGTTTTTTTAATAATTCATAGAAGTTAGGGACATGTATTTATTCAATTTTAGTTAAAGGTACAGATCTATATCTCCTAGCTGCTTTGAAATGTCAACCTCTAGCTTTTTTTTTTTTTCTTCTTCCTTAAACTAATACATGAAGGACACTAGGTTAAACAAAGCATGATATTCAAAAGATATTATACTGCTTACCTTGTGCATCTTGAATTTACTGCTTTGAGGCGTGCAGTGATTTTCTGGAAGATTGATAACCCCTTCCAAAGCAGGCACTGAAGGTTCAGTCAGTCAAATGTATTTATATGTGATTTCTCCTTCAGAGATTTACTAACAAATACTAGACCTTTAATTACATGTTTTGTTTACCATTATGCTTCCCCTGTTTTCTGTAAAACATCTAGGTAAGGTATCTTAACTAATAGTTCATATTAAGAATGAATCTAACACAGAAAATGACAGTATATAAGTAACCTAATCTGGAAATTCTATGCTGTCTGCAACACAACAGAAATACTTACTTTTTACAGCAGTACTCCCCATAAAATAAACCAAATGGAAATTTATCATTATATATAATTCTGAAATAATTCTTAATTTATAAAATTTGATTTCAAATATTTCCATAGTTCTGGCTTTCAAGTGCAGAACGTATGAATTATTTAAAAAGAACAAATGAATAAAGGTGTGCTCATTGGTCTGTATGCAGTTAATTCGCTGACAGTTTTTCCTTTTGTGGCTTTGTAAAGCACTCCTTGGTCACAGCCTCTGGTATAGTGGATCAACAGTTCAAGAAAATTTCTCACACAAAAGGGTGGATGTTTATACTTCAATTTTTAAATTGTATTTCCTGGTAACATGAATATTTGTGTTCTGCCATAAAAGAATAGGGAGAAACAAATTTGATTATTGGACTGTCACTAGAATAGAATTGTATGTGATTAGCAGGCAGAAAATTTTTTTAAAAAGGAGGTGGCATATACACAGAAGGCCTTTTGGACAGTGTAGAAAATAACCGAGTCTAAGAAAAACAATGACTCTAAGTTTAATAAAAGCACTGTACTATAGCTAAAATGTTTCCTTTGATCTTGTTTTGTCTTTTTGGCATGTAATATTAATATATACTTGTAAAGTTAAACTCATTTTAATGGATGAATTTTTATTTAAAAGTAAAAAAAGATGTTCTATGCTTCAAGCAGCAGGTGTGTTTTTAATCTTTAATAGGTTACCTTCCTCAGTGCAAGTAGGCAAGCTGTTATTGATCAAAGAGGTTTTGTTGGGTAGCTCTCAGATTATTGAGTGACAAACTTTATTGAATTTGACTTAACAGAAGTCAGAAGACAGCTGAAGCATAAGCGCTTGCACTACCATCAGAGTCATTTTACGACAGCCAGGGAGCAAAGCTCAGAGATGGATACTGAGCTCTTTGCTGGCCCTTGGAGATTAACTGAACAGCCTTCCTACCAATTCCCAAGCCTGTCAGCAGAACCAATTAGATTTTCAACCAGTAGACAAGAAGGGTGGCACTTGGGGACCTTTTTGCTTTAGGTCGAAGGCTTTTCAGACTACGATGAGATGACATTGATGATGACACGTTGAGCATTGGTTGGTTTTAAGACAAGTTAAATTAGCAGTCTTGAAATGATTCCAACTGTCTCCTGACTTCTCACTGTTGCCATATTCAGTGGTTCCTGTCAGGAGCAGGTTGATGACTTAATAGTCTTTCTTGAGTGGATTTGAGCACTTTGGCTGTGTGTTTATGTGTAGTTGTCATGCTTAAAATATTCATATAAAGGTTTGAAATATTTATTTGAAGGAGCCTTCTGCAGAGTTCAGCGGTACGGCAGCTCAGTGATTCTGCCTACTTTTTTTTTTCCTATTCTGAGCAGTTGTTGCTAAAAACTGTCTTTAACTATATTTGATCTGTAAAAAGTGACATTGTTTCTTGTGGCTATTGATAACATGAAGCACTTAGGACGTTTAACAATTTATTCCATGTTTGATTCCAAAGCTCCAAAGGGCAAGTTCCAATTCCACCTGTACAAGCATTACAATGGTTCTGAGACCATGGCAGATTAGGAAAGGTGTATTGAGCTTGTACAGTCTTGTAAGCATTTTGTAATCTTTGATCCTAATCAAAATGGGTTGTGATAGATATGGAAGAAGGGAAAGAGGGGAGAGGGTTAGGAATTAAGATGAAGTCTACAACTATTAAATTGCCTTAGGCTATTGAAGCAAGTGAGCAGGATATCACGAAGAAGCTGTTCTTTTGAAAGTATGTGATGCTTTAAAAACATTTGGCTCTAGTGCATTGACTGCTAGCCTGTTGTAGAAGGAGCTGAAGAAATTTAAGTTAATAAGCTAGCTGTCTTTAAATTTGTACCTTAATGTAAGCAAAATCCTAATGATAACTACAAATAGAGTTGATACTGTCAACATATAGGTGAAAAAATTATCATGCCTGCAACTTTTAATATTTTTAATTTTAAATACTCATCATTGAAAGGCTATGGTTAGTATTTTTGTTTCTGAATACCTAAGGTTAAACTCCTACATCCAAATCCATGTTTATTCACCAGATTAGGTTCTTACCTGTATTTAGAAGCATAATGTCAAGCATTCATTTTGAAAATGTTTCTGCTATTGCTTTGAATTTCAAATTCTCAACTACTTTTTTCTGTCAGTAAGAATTCTTTATCTTTCTAAATGATGGTAACTTCAGAAAAATAAATAGATGAGCAAATACCTGTAGTTTTGAGAGAGTATTCTAAAAACCACTGGCAGGATATTGCACAGGAGGTTGACTGTCATTTAGAAGTATAGAATCTAATACTCTAAGCAACAATATTATTTTTACATGAGAAATATTTCTGTTTGTCCTAACACCAAAAAGTGATCATATCCAGATGAGAAAAAAACCTAACTAAGGGTGTAAAGGTGATTTGTTATACCTCTACCTACCATGGTAAAAATAAATTTTAAAAGAGTATTGCCTGTTTCTGAGTGATAAAATTTACAGTTAGCATTGTCCTAATCTGATATTTGAAATACTTTATACCCTGCTTTAATGAGCATTAACTACAAATTTGATGTGACTGTAAGCAGAGGCAGGCAGTCCATAATGAGTATAGTGTTGAAAATCAGTGACTTGCAGTGGTCGTGGGGCAAAGTTTTTGTGCTCTAGTTTTCCTGTTTTAAACAAGTGTTAATGAGTTGAAAGTTTGTAAAATGAAAGATGATGTGAAGATTATTTATCTAATATGCATTAAGAGTTCTA
This sequence comes from Apteryx rowi, assembly GCF_003343035.1. Taxonomy (NCBI): domain Eukaryota; kingdom Metazoa; phylum Chordata; class Aves; order Apterygiformes; family Apterygidae; genus Apteryx; species Apteryx rowi. The sequence continues at coordinate 656,060 of NW_020450702.1, read as the reverse complement.
CATGTGAAAGATATTACCCAGTTTATCAGAGAAATGACAGCTATTACTGAAAATAATAAATATTTTGTGGAGATTTTGGCCGCCAGAGAAAGAGCAAGGGGTAGTCTTTCAGATTGCTTCGGTCACTTCCATGAAAGCATTTAAAAATTGTTTTATGGAGGCTGGGTATAACCCTTTATTTCCTCTCAGGTCAGTCAGTTTAGGATACAGTAGAATGGTATTTTTAATAAAAGCAGTGATTTGAACATGTGCAGTGCTGCATCCTGGACCAGTTCAAGTATTTATGAGGCCAGAATGCTAGCTATAGATAATGATATTGTACATACATAACATTCAACAAGCATTATTATCTCCAGATTATGAGCAAGGGAAATGGGATGAGAGAAGTGAATTGGCTGAGCCAGTGCCACCTACCAGTGACAGTGCTACAAATAATGGGTTATTCTTCTGACTGTTATTCTGGCGCTCTGCTTATTGGACCATGCTGCCTTCCAGTGTATCTGCATTTTCATGGAACTTTTGTGATCAATTAGTTTGACATCCTATTTAAGACTCTAAGACTGTGGGAATTTACTGACTTAGTTCTCACTTTGAAGAAGAACAAAATATCTTCAAAAATATTTATGAAGTTTTTTTCCGTAAGGAGAAGTCACCAAAATACTTCGCAGTTATTGTCTCATTATTGACAAATTCAGATTTGAATTTTTTGTTTGTTAGTTTCAGCTTCCAGATAATGAATCTTGTTAAAACTTTGCCTTTTCAACTGGGACCTCTATGATCAGTTTTTTCCTTATGTGGGTCCTTGCCCATTCTTAATGGTTTCCTTTTTCACCTTCTGTTTGATAAACAAAATTAATAGGTCTCCTTACACATTTCTCTTTAAACAGTTCTTTAATACATTTTATAGTTCTTCTCTGAAACTTCATAAATTGTAGACATCAGCGCTGACGCTAACATTTAGTAGCAGCCATATTAGCTAGGGGGGTAATGTAACATCTTTATTTGTGAGCAGTATTCTCTGCTGTGCATTCAAGTAGTACACCAACCCTTCGGTGAACTGATTCTCCCATCCCAGAGGTATTAATAGCATTGTTTGCTCTTAGATGTGTGGTTTTACATTTGGCTGTATTGAACCRCAAATTGCTTCCATGCATTCAGATTATCAAGAAATCCAGACCACACAGTACCATTGTCCTGTCTTCTTCAGTATTATCCTCTACATCAGCTTTTATGTTATCTGCAAATTGTACTTGTAATGATTTTGTGTTTCCAATGAAGACGTTAGATGACATAAGGTCAAAAACGTGCCCCACCAGGATCTCAGTAGAAATGTATGTTCTTAATGGTAATTTTCATTTTGAGCATTTTGAGACCTCAGTAGTAGCTGAATTTACTACATGTTGTTTGTGCCATGCTGAATTTTTGTCAGTGTAATTTTACAATCAAAATATTGGTTGCTTTACAGAATCTTATATCATCAGCACGGTCTTTATCAACCAGACTCACAGACTTTTCAAAAAAGATTGAAAAGATCTATCCTGCATTAAACCTATATTGACTGGCATTAATTATATTGTCCTCCTTTAACTCCTTATTAATCAAAATCTTGTAGTAGCCTTTCCAGTATTTTATTGAGGACCAGTGTCAGGTTGTCAGAGCAACCTGGGTTATCTTGTTTGTCGTTTGTTAAATATTGGTATAGTATTGTTTTTAATCCAATCCATTTTGGAACTTCTCCATAATTCTGCGATATGCTGAAAATCAGCATTATTGATGCAAAGAACTGCTGGGCTATTATAAAACTTGTAGCTGCAAGTTAGTATAGTATATACTGATTGAAATATATCTGACTGTAGTAGCTGTTGTTCAATATCTTCCAGAGATACTGTTGAACAGGAAGTATATCCTGATTGCTTGATCATAGTAGGCTTTATTTCCTAAATGCAGAAAATAAATATCTATTGAAATTTTCAACCTCTTCTGCATGATTCATGATAGGTACAATTTATAGGTTCTCTGTTGTTCCTACTATGCCTTGAAATTCATTTAAATTATCCTTGTAGCTTCTAGCATTTGATTTCTTCTTGCATCCATTTGCTTCTCACAAAAACTTCATACAATTCCTAGCTTCAGTATCTTCTTATTAGAATTTTATTCTAATTAGATTTTTGTTTTATTTTCCTTGCTGTTTAATTATTTTTTTATCCAATGTAGATTTTTTTCCCTAGATTTGGAAGAATGATTTTATAGGCATTAAAAAAATTCTTAAACAGTTTTCATTTTGCGTGAGCATTTCTGTGTTCAGTTTCTTTCCTCAATCTGATTAAGCTTAGAATTGTTTTCACCATGTGAAATTGGTCTTTTAAAAACATGAAATATCTATATGAATTTGAGTTGTATGCCATCTTTTTTGCAAGAAATGTGTTGACTCATGATAGCTTGACTCTAAATTGCCTCTGATTTTTAGTTCCACAATCTCTCTTTATCTTTCAAGATGAGGTTTAATGTGTCATTTCCCTGTGTTGACTCTCTTAATGATTTTTCAATTAAGACATTCTTATGTGGTTTTAGAAATTCCATGAATGTTTTAGAACTAGCAGTTTAATACTGTTGACATATGTCACATGGTGTCAATCCCTTATGATAAAACAGGGTTTTTCTCCCCGCTTCACATTAGCGGTAGGAGCTTATGGGGATTAGTCATCCTGCTCTCCAGTGTGACTTGGTTGTCTGTTGCACACAACAGCAAGGACCCCATTAGGACTTTGATTCATACTACTTACTGTCCTATACTATACATAAATAAGTAGCATTAGTCTGGAGTTTATGAAGAAACATACTTGAGCACTGTAACTCAAAGACAGTAGTTCAATAATACTATGCAGTCATATGGCTTTGATGAGAAAAAACTGTAGAGAGATTTAGTGGAGCCATATTTAACACTTTTAAAATACTGCAGTTTTAAAAATTGGAATAATTGGCTCACAGTTCAATAGGCAGAAGATAACAAAGGCTTTAGCCAACATTTAACAAACTTCTTGATCTAAAAACCCATAACTCTGTCGGGCAGGAAATTTGTTATAGAAAACAGAAAACATGAAAAATGCCAATCCACCACCAAGGCCGATGACCCTAATTAGAGAATTAYCACGTTCCAAAGAGGAAATGCCTGGCAAGTTGGCTGCCGCGCTTCACACAGCTCCCCTTTGCTCAGTCCTCCAAGAAGAGGAGGAAACATCTGAATAATTATGAATGTTTTCTGAGGACATGCGCAACGATATTTTGGAGTGCTGTGTGTGTAGGGGAAGAAGTAGGGAGGAGACCCGGTCATGGTAGGCGGAGCACTGCTGCCAGAAAAGAAGGCGGGGCTTTACAGCATTATAAWAGAGYAGGACRCGCTTCATTAAACGCCATTTTGCCACTCCTCATATTGGTGTCTGTGTGGTGATGGTCCGGGGCCTGGGGAGAAGGCCCCGTGCCTCCTCGRTAAGAACGAGAACGGTAACATGTGTGCTAACAGAAATGGCATCTGTACATGTGCAGATTTGGCACTGAAAACAGTGGACCAGGATTTTGCCTCAGGACTATGAAGCTCAGGCTCCAGCAGACAGGTTTGTTCAGTTCTGTGAAGTTATCACCAAAAAGAGAATTGTAAGGAAAAGAACTGACCGTGTTATGAGAAAAACACTGGAAGTTTAGAGATCATAGTATTCATCAACAGTACAGTAAAGATTATTATTTTTTCATTTGTGATGAGGGTTGAGACTGTATACCTTCTGGTCCTGACATTCCTGTCTATTTAAAGTTTTTTTTAATTGTGTGTATTAGTTTGTGTGTATTAGAGGAAAGAGGTTAATTGATATTAAATACGTACATTTCTTAAACCAGAGAGTATAACAGTATTATTCTGCATATTAACATCTTAGACCTGGAGCTTTGTTATGTGAAGGGATGAAGTAAAGACCAGTCTCATGTTGGCACCCTTCTTTGGTACACCTCAATTGCAAGTATGACCTTTCAACAATTTTTAATCTGTTTTAACACTTGTGACTAGTAACCAAAGCATTAGACAGCCAGTTGTGTTTTACTTGTTTTATCACTGTACTACAGTAGCAGTCAAGAAGAGGGAACTGACATGTTTATGGCCTGTGGCAAAAGCTAAGTAATTAGGAGAATCAGTATTGGATTACATCATCTTAAAGCAGATTTGTTGTGAGTGAACTAAGTTAACTTTCACACCCTGGATATCACAACAGTTTTAATCTTTTAGTAACATCTTGTGTAAAAATTAATCATCAGCTTGGCTGGATTATTTTTGACATCCAGGAGAACATTGTGAAAGCCCATTCTTATGCAGTTTGATATGTGGAGGACATGTCATAAATCTTCTTTTGAAACAATATACTTCCATTTTGCTTCTCTGTCTGCACAGTTTAATCACAGCAGTCTCAGCAAATGAGCATGGAACTCACATTGTGTGAATGTTATTAAAATACCTGTTACTTAAACATAGCACCGTGAATGTGGCAGGTACTTTTCAAACAGAGAAGAAAAACACTCCTTGACTCCAGGAACATTCAGCTTCAGAAGGCAGAGGAAGGGGTTACATCATATAGAAAGTTATTGATTTCCCTTGTTACATAGACATTTTGTTTTATTTTGAAAGTTAAACACACTGGTTTGTGTTTTTTCCTCTACTTTGGTGACTTTGTGCTGCATAGATGTATAAAATACAGCATAAATAAATGGCAGAAAGAATTTTGTCGATGGGGAAGTTCTTTACTGGAGTAAAAGTGATGGATGTCATCAAGGTGCCCATTCTGTCATCTCATATGCTCATATCAGGGACATACTACTAATTTGGCAGGCAAAACTTTGCTGTTCCACGTCTATCCTGCTTTGGGGCTGGATGGTTGCCCTGAATTCATGCCTGTGTGAGTTGGCATTAGCTCAGACTAACCGCTGAACTTATTGTCTAAGCCTGCTGATACAGCGTTAAATCTCTGAACAGAGAGGTACGCCTTTTAAATCAGTATTTCATATGAAAGTTTATTATATATTTATAGAAGAATTCTTGGTTGCACTCATGTTTTTATAGCATTTCACAAAAATGTAACGAAGTAAAATCGGAAAGGTTTATTTATGCATTTTTAGTATTAAGTAATCAAAATAACATGCAGTATGTATGTTAGAATATATATGGTACTTTGATGAAAAAGCAATTTTTCTGGTCACTGATAAAATGTGGACTATAATACCAGAACAAGAGCTTAAGATGAGAACCAGCATGGAATGATTAAGGTTATTTGCTGTTAGTGGCATAGCCTTCCATTCAGTGCACAGAAAAAATTGTGTCCTAAATAGAATTTTGTTCAAAGGCAACTAGCATTTTCTACTGTCTTAAATTAATACATGAAAATCATCCACCAATTAATAAATCTAAGAGATTACAGATAGACACTTTATTCTGTTTTCACATAAACATTAACTGTAAAGGAATTGTCAATACTTGTCACAAATGCCAAAAATATTGGCCAAATTGCAAAAAAGATAAGATTTTAAGCACAAGAGAAATTGCTGTAGTCTCCGCTCTTCCCAAAACAACGGGTATGCATGGAATTGCATATGTTTGCTAGAAGCAGTCTACCTGTTGGATTTTTGTTGGGCTTATCTGAGATAGTTTACCAGAAGATAATATAGGTGAGCAACTGATTGTGCATATCAAAGATTTTCTTAGTAGGACGTTAATGTCAGACAAAGGGCTTCAGCTTACCAGACATGAGTTTGAGTAATTTGAGTAGGCCTCTCATCCCTGTATGCTCAGTCCAAAGGTTGTGGAATACAATAGTAAAATGATAAAGTGACTATTGGAAAAAGGCCATGTATTCAGGCTCTGATCCGTACTTAAAACTATTAAATCAGAAAGATGACATTTATGAGGCAACAATTTGCAACGTTTTGACATTGTTTAAAAGAAGATTAAGAACTAGGATACGGAATGGTATTAGAGGAGCTAGATATTTGCAGATGTATAGAGAAGCAAGTATGGCAATGTGTAATTATCAACAGTTGTTATGGGGTCATTTCTTCATGAAACGGATGGAAGTTAAGGGTTGAAAACAGCTGTGGAGTCATGCAAGATGTACTTCAGTTACGTAAATTTGTCAAACATATTTGTGGGAAGAGTTTTTCTCTGTCAGAGACTTGGCATGAACTTGGAGTTGCACAAGATGAAGGGGGCAGGTGTTGTCATCTTCCCTGGAAGAAATAGTGAAGGAATAAGCACTAGAACATTGTCTGACTGAGACTTAAGTGAGGTGTCGAGGTAATTTCAAGGTCTAAAGATCATAACTTACAAATGTAAGTGTGTGGTAATACAGTAGATAGAGTCCTGCTGCCTGTGGGTAAGGAATGTGGGTGCATATGCAAAGTCTGTAGTCAGAGAAGCAAAGCAGAAAAGAAAAACAAGGAAACAGACTGCACAACAGCCTGCAGCATGAAGACCTAACTTCTGGGAATCAGCCTAGTTCTGAAGTCAGACTCAAACATATGGAGCCTGCATTTCTTTTTTATAGGGAGTGGTATATCCYACAAGGAAAAGCTGTTGAATGACAGCTCCTCCCTTCCTCTTCAGTTATAAACATTCCTCCCCACTAACATCACTCCAGTGTCTACTTTTGCATCAGGCKGGCCAGTGTATTTGTTCCAAAACAGGATGTTTTGTGAGCTTTCTGCCCTGAGCAAATTTCGCTGTGTCATCTTACTTTTGAAACAAGGTGACTTTAGCAAAGAGTGTTTCCTTCACTGTTGCTGGAGAATCACAGCAATTCATAATTAACTTGCAGACAACCAGGTCTTGTAAATGCTTTACAAGGAAGAAAWCACCAGCCTTTATTTCCTGCTATATTTCTTTTTAATGTCTGAAGTGAAGGTATTGTATGGTCATGATTCACTGAAAAAGAGACATAAATTCCCAAGTAAGGCTTTAAGACTTCTTTGACATGCACAGGTAGTAGTTGATCTTTCTAAGCAATCAAGTCATCTTTTAGGAAGTGTGATTTACTTATAAAACATCAATAGAATAGCAAATTGTTTTATTGTTTGATCACTGAAGGCATAAGTAGCCTGCAAGTCATTAGCCACAAAAGCAAGCAAGCAAGCCACATTCCTGACAACTGCTGTGCAAATGTGCTGGAGTGGGCAGAACTGGCATCTTTTTTGACTGCCATATAAAAACCTTATCACTATTTGCAGTTTTTCTATCTTAGCAGATTGTATTAATATCAGTTGTATTAGTACAATACAGAAGTGCTAGCTGATCACAGGTGTGATACAGCCACCTTATTTACTCAGGCTTATATAAAAAGGTGTTACTATTAAAGTATCACAAAGCTGTTCAAAAACACAAATATTTCTGGACCATATCAAGCTTATGTATGGCTAATGTGAAATTGATAAACAGAAAATGTAATACATTTTCTAGTGAATAAAGTGCCTCAAAGGCATATTTCTAAGCTTAAATCTTTTGAGGGAATGTAACTTTTCTATATTCAATTGTGATTTAAATAAGGAACAATTAAGTTGCCTACAAACTTCTTGCTCTAAGAATAAGTTCAGAAGTATCTAAATTCATTTAAATGGCCCTTTTCTAAAAGTGGCTGCTTCTGGAGCCTTTTTTTGTGCTGTGCCATGTGTTCACAAGGACTCTTTAATATCAGGAAGAGAAAGTTATTACAATTTGGGCAAGTCTGATGTATCGTCTTTGAGAGGAAAAATACCTTCACAGAGAATTACATTCAAATATGTGTCCAAGATCAGGAGTTTTGAAGATAAGGAGTATAAGAAGTCTTTCAGAGGATGGCTAGCCAAAGTGAGATCATCAGACTGTGTTCAACTTCTAAAGACAGAAGTTTTTGCACTTGAGAGACAACGTGCTGTCACAGCAACCTTGGATTCATAAGGTTCATACCCAGAGTCCATGTCAATGCCAGGGATATATTGGTCACATACTCTGTGACCAGAGTACTTGAATGAGTAGTTGTTCTCTTTGGCAACAAACATACTTTTCTGTGCCTCTTTAGCAGACTTGTTGCATCTGAAAACTAAATCACTGAAAAGTTACAAATCCCAAAACTGCACCATCCTGTCTCAGCCAAAAATTAATAAGTAATAACATTTAAGCAACATGTATTCAATGCAAAATTTCAGATATTTATAACTGACATCACTGAATATGTTCTTTTACTCTCTGAGATGCCTTGCTCAGGCTTTGTGGGTCACAGTTGAACTATCAGCACTTTTGTTATGTGGAAAGATATATCCATTTACTCTTGTAGCAGTTCTGTTGTGGTTGTAGTCTAACTAATACCCTCCCAAAGAAATCGGCTCTTATCTGCCGTCTCTCTGGAACTTGGAGAAGATATCATAGTCTGTAGGAAATAAGGTTAGAAATGAGCTCCAAAGGTCATCTAATCTATCCCTATTACTTCAATATCACCTCCAAGGAATATGGCAATAGCATCTCCTCCTTTCATATATTGTAATTCTTCCCTGGTTCATGACTTACTGTCATCAGAAAAAGCTTTTGAGAAATGTCTGTGTAATTATTCTTGGATTTTTTTTTTCAAAAGGGAAAAACAATGATTCTTATTATCTGTCTGTGACACAGGGAGGTGTTTTTGGATCACTTACTGATTTGACAGATCTAGTCTACTTCTGAAGAAGAACAATCTAAAGAGGGGAGGAAGTCCTAAGTAAATAACTTCTCAGGAATTTTTCATCAAAATATTCTGCACCAGAAATTGCAGGAGCGACAAAGATGGAATTCTTTGTGGGAAGTGTTAATTTTGGTGAGTTGTCTGTTTTGGAAGAAAGAGAAAGACTTCTGTTTGGTTTTGTTGTTATGTCAAAATGTCCCCTTTTAAAATTTTGAAAATTTCAAAATTTGGTATTCAAAACCAATCTTTACGTAGAATCTTAAGGTAACTTTATAAAAAAGCCTGAAGATTGAAATCACTGTGAAACATTTTAGAATACTTAAGTAAAACATTTTTTTTAGCTGAAAATGGTGGGGATTTTTCTTAAGATTGTCAGTATGTGACAATTTTAGACCAGGATCTAGATTGGAATGTTTTCTGTAATTTGGAAAATGTCCAAGGGCTGTGAAAGAATTTAAGATGGAAAAGATCATTGATATACTAGAGAACTCTAAAAAATATTTGTTGATTCCTAATGGTTCTGTCCAAATAATAAACTATCAAAATCATTTGTCATGCTGGCTATATATAATGCAAATCTAAATTTCAATAAGCTTTGATTTAGATGTCTCACATTAGGTATGTGCAACTTGAGATACCTTAGAAAGATTTGATTCTGAGAATTTATTGGGTAGCCATTCGTAAAGAAATATCTACTTTTATCCGTGTCAAGATATAGGCAGCTAAGGATTGAGATGCTTCTGAAAATTTAGTCCTTAAAGCAGAAGAGGATAAATAAGTAAAATATGCTTCAGTATGTGGAAGTGACGTTTTCAATTTCAAATATACACTTGGATGTTCTTTTCTTCAATTTTTTACCCTTATAGTTTCAGACTTAAAAGGATTAAGATCACTGTAGATCTATCTCAGTAAGAGATAAATATCCACAGAGCTTTGAAAATCTGATCCTACAGAGCCATGGTGTATCCCACTCTCATCTGTTTCTCTGATCTATTGACATATTACTGTTAGGTGGATCTGAAGTGATGGTAAGGTAATTCTTGAAACACTCCTAAGAAGTTATTTTGTCTGTAGTCCCTAGTGTGGGGTTTTTTTTTGGAAATTCGCAGAAAAAAATAATTGTAATAACTGTACCAAGAATGTGTAATTGACCTCCCTTTCTAGATCGGTCTGAAACCAGTATCTTAAATAAAAATGCTTCTTTTAACAGCTAAGTGTTACTGTTGCATACTGAAAAGCACAGCATATGAAAATTGCATGTTTTATTTTGTTGCTGTTTTGTATTAAAACTTCATGGCCTTTCTTTTCAAGTGGTTAAAATATTATCTTGCTATAATTCCATATTCAATAAGATTGAATGAAAAAGTTCTGTGGTGTCACTTTATACAATCAGCCTTTTAATCTTATTTCTTTCTTGGCAAGTAAATACAATTTCTAAATTTAATTGGTGTAATTATATGCACTGAACAACTTTACGTTGAGCTTCATGTCATATCACATTTTCCCCTTAGTACAGTCAATTTTAATTATATATAGTAATCTTTAAAAATTGTTGTTTGATCTCCTCCCTGATAGAAGAGTTGCCTCTTGTTGAACTCTCAGCCCTATCTCCTAGCATACTTTGTTATAAAACACTCTTTCCTGTGCTGGTATTTTTTTACCTACTTTGTATTAAAATGTGTTTTATTTTATTTATTAAAATACGTGTTTTATGATTTTATTTAGCGTTTATGTGTTTGAAAAGGGAACTTAATGAAAATTTTGTGCATACTAAAGAAACATGATTCTTGCTAGCACATAATAGCAATTGGTTAACTTAAGAAGTCTGTCCTAAGGCATAAGAAAACATTGATACTTCTGGTGTTTCTCTAATAAGTCAGGTACAGGACTCCTGAAGGGTACCTAGTTCCTAGGTAGGCAAGAGAGGTGTGTTTAGTATCTGTGCCACTATGATCCCGCTAGAACCTAGACAGATGGAGCAAAGTCAGCCTTCATCAGCTTCTGTCACAGAAGTTGTACAGCAAGGCTCTGTGGTATGTTTTGGTGATTTTGTGGAAAATACTATGTAAAAATAATATAATGAACAATATCTCTCTCAGATTGTAGTTGATTTCCAAATAGATCTTAAAAAATTAATTTCTTTCTCATCTCCCCCACGTTTTTTTACAATTTTATATTTGCATACCATAGTCTCTTTTCATATCTCTATTATGGAAGTTTTGGTGTTTGACACAAGCTTTTGGTCAGCATGATACTCACAGATTTCTTTTTTATTTCAGATGATGCATAATTAATTTTTGAAATTTTTTTAACAAAATTTCTTCTACCCATTTGTATTCCATTGCCTTTTTGAGAATATTTTATTTGATTTGTAGCTGAGCTAAATATTTAATAAGATGGCAGGTTTGTAGATCAAAAGCTTTTTCAAGTGCATAAAACTTAAAGCCCTCTCTCTTAAAATAGCACTGTTGGAGTTTTGTATTCTGTCTTATTACCTCTAACTTCAGGTTTGCACACTTTTTGTTTACAATGTTTCTGATAAATACTACATGTCTTTCCATAACTCACCTTAGATTCTGAAATGAGAGTGAATTTTTACATCATTAAAATTATGTATAAGCCCAACTGTGTATCACTGTTATTTCATTAAAGTCTTTAAAATGCACAGATGCTATTCGGATAGGATTTGTCTTCCAAAACCTATATATCTAATGGTTACTTACTTACTTAGAGTTAGCAAGAACATTTTCTTGCACAAAGAGCAAAGAATATATTGAACCATTTTATAGTCAATATACCACTTTAGTGTGTTAGTAGAGGAGCTTCTAAAGGTAATTCATTTTTAAGAGTGAAGTGTGTATGCAGTGCCACTGGTGTTATTTTGTTATGGGAACTATTGGAAATAGTAACCTACTCTGTGTAATATAAAAAAGTAACTACAATTGGTAAATGTTTGGATGCTGTTTCCTGGGGACAATTTTTGATCAGGGTTAAATGGATACATTAGGTTCCATTAAAACAATTGAAAATCTGTGAAATTTGAGTGGTTTTGACCTGAAGTTGTTTCATGAACTCCAGACTGAGTTTTCATACTGTAAATTAGGAATGTTTAAAAAATTTTCTCAGCAACATTGATGAAAAAGCACATCAGCCTTCAGGCTGCTCTCCTCTATTTTAGGTTGGTCTGATCAATCAATGTGTATCTGCTTCTGGTTCTTCAACAATAGGAAGCAGCTATGTTCCAATAAATTTAACTCATGATTCTTTTCTGCCTTTTATTCTGTCAGTTTGTCTGCAGCAGCAGCAGTGAAAGATCTTAAAACAATGGCAGGAGGAGGAGGAAATACCAGTGGTAATTCAATCTAATACAAAATGTTTCAAAGAAATTATATTAACCTCCCTCAGGTTTTTGATTGCAGGTATTTTAAGTACATTTTAAAGCAAATGATAGCAATATTTTAATCAGAACATCATTTTAACCTGTATTCTTGCAGGATTCGTCAGTCATTTGCTTTAGGAAGTGCTGCCTACAGAAAACAAAACAGACCAGCTCAAAATTGCCACACATTATTTGGGGCACAGAAATATTTGTTCAAGACTTTGGATGCAACTGTCGAGCAGTTTGAGTTAAAGAAGTGTAAACACTTGACTTCTAGGAATTTTAGTAGATTACTAAAAGATACAATTTTTTTACTCCAGATGATTTTAGGAACAGAATAATGCAGATTCCCTAAACTTTGTACTAAAATCTTGTGCACATGCYTTGCATAAAAGATTCCAAAGGCTTGAAAATGTTCTTTTGCTGTTATTCTTCAGAACTGAATTTTTCTCATTCAGCAAGATCTGATGAATAATGTTCTCCTATGGAGTATTCCATAGACAACTTCCTTCTTCCAAAATTGCTCCTATTGCTCTCAACGGGATTGAAGCCACAGTTGCTCTCAGCAAAGATGCACTTCTGCAAAATGACTAATGCTTGCCATTGTTTCCAGTATGAGTGGGACTGCTCCTAGATAGATTAATCATCCCTGAAGCATAGGAAACCCCCCAAAACTTTGGTTAGTTTAATAGTGACTATTTCAGAGGTGCAGGATTAAAATGATAATTAAAAATCAGTTTTATTTCCTCTAAGATTGCAAATACTGTTATGCAACAGTTGCATGGAGTTGTAAGAGGGGTAAAATTAAAAAGTTGTGATAGATATAGCTGAGAACAGCATTGCATTTCATCCTAACAATTTCTTGGTCTTGTAATCTTTTTTTAATTTTTATTTTTAATAGTTCAAACACATTCGTACTTTTTTCACCTTTCATTAGAGATATTTTCCATCATCATTAGTTTAATATAATTCTTATAAGGGAGTTGTTAAGAAACAATATAGCAAATTAGATACCAGTCTTAATTTTTCAGAAATGTAAAGAACAATATATTATATTCTACTAATATACCCCATACTCATTGAAATTATTGTAAAATAAATACAGAATGTAGCTCACTGACATGAATTAGTCATTATAAGTAAAATGAGGAGAATTTAACCCATATATTCTTTTTTTTTAACAATTATTTGATTATATTTTGAGTCACCAATATCTGTAGTTGATGGATGTTTCAGTTACTGCTGTGAGACTTAGGACTTAAAGTGGTCCTCTCTATTTTAGTCACTGATAGTAGAGTTTTTGATTTTTTTTTAAAATCTTTTTAAGTTTTACTGTATATCCAACAAATTGTGAGAACACAAAGCAGAGTGATCTTGACTTAAAATAATTAAGTAGTAGTTAATAGTAATGCTTATAATGGGAAAATACAATAGCAAGTAGAATATTACACTTTTTGCTATGTATATAGTACTGCTTTCAGATATCTGAAAATGGAACGTTTGCTTCTGCTTGATCTGTTGACGTCAAACTGTTTCTTGCTGGAGGCAGCAGTGCCAGTAGAGCATGTTCTGACCTTGTTTTCTTCTATTTTGCCCTTTTTCATGCCGTTTGTTAGCATAAACAGGAGATGCACATATTTTTAAATGACAATTACAAAATTAAGGTCATATATTCTTTTTTTTTTTAACCCTTTTTAAAAAGGGGTTTTTTTTAAACAGTATATTTTACTAATGAAACTTGCACTGAAAACTTAAAGCATATACAGTAATCTCAAAAAAGGAGTATGACATGATCACAAAAGAAGAAATTTAAGAGTTGTAAAGACAGGCAGTAAAGAAGGAATGCATGTATTCCCTGTCACTCTCACTAGTGTTACTCAATGGACTTTAATGAATCCTCCCCCAGGTTTTTAGTGATGAAAGAGCAGTTATATCCTGTCTAATTTGTTTGTTCACATTAGTGCTTTTATGATTTGAATAGCATAATATCAAATGTCTAGATGCATTGTTCAGTAACCTTAATATTTCATAGCCATAAACAGATAGCTCACTATCCATAATTTGATCATAAGTAAAAGAATAGCCATAAAGTTTTGAAACAGCTTCACCAAGGATTTTTACCTCCTAGATTTATTTATTGGAAGGGGTGGAATATCCCAAGCCAAAAGGTGTATTGTCTTTCCTGTGCAGGGATAAACTGAAAATCAACCAAAACAAAGAATAGAGGGATAAAGGGCAGAATACTGGTTTGTTCTGCAATCTAAGCTCTTTCAAAAAGATGAAAGTATTTGCTGCACTGACTGTAGCATAACTAAGTTTTGCATTTATTGGTGGGACAAAAAAAAAAGATGTTATGGATGCTAACGTTCAGCAGTAAAAAGCAGTGCTTAGGCAAAAAATTGTAAGGTTAAAGGGAGTGCCTTAGAGGCAGCATAGATTTTACCTAGAAGATACATAATCATTGATTTTAATAAAACATTCATACCACTGAGCAGAATGGAAGCAAGAATAAACAAATGCAACTAAATGGCAAGGAAGCTATTTCAACCATACGAAGTCCTTCAAACTTGTGAAGCTGACCCTATTAAAACCAGTAGCTAGGAACATGAATTGTAGCAGCCAGAAAGTAAACGGGGAACTGAAGAATCAAAATAAGTTTCTATGGACAAACTTATGTAAAATCAGATGGGAGAAAGTTTTTGAAAGACTAAATGGATCTGCTGGATCACCAGTGGTTAAAGGTAGCAATTAAGGCAGATTAAAATGTTGCTGAGAGGCTGAACAAAGATTAAGGTATTAAAACATAAAAATGTTAAAAAAACCACTAAGTCATTAAGCCTAGCTATATATCTTCAGGAATTTGAGCGAGGTTATGTGTGAAAGAATTAAACTGCTAACCAAAAAAAAAAATCTTTCTTTCAAAGCAATTGTAGTAGATTGGTGGATAGAAAATGTTTTACCTTAATTTAATCACAATCTCAGACCTCTCAGAGTGATCAGGAGTATTCCAGATGGAAGGGTTTACCTTTTTGCTTGATCAATTGGGTGAGTCAATAAGGAAAACAGAACAGACTAACACCTGGAAGATCACATTATGAGAGAGTCAAACCTTACGTGAGTTCCTGCAAGAAAAATTGTACATGACCATGTAGGACCATGTTTAATAAAGACTTTGTTATTGGTTTATTAAACCAATGAGCAAAGCATTGAAATAGATGAAATCAGGGTAAGAGGAACATATATAATAGCAGAGGATAATGCAAATCATATTGTATAACCTCTTATGTGATGCAGCCTCATTTGAATACCATGAACCATATATGATCACAGCCTCAGGGAACATATTCCAGAACTTGATGGTGGTCAGCCCATTGTCAAGAATAGTCACTGGTTAGGATACTTCTTTATGGAGAAAGCTGTGGAAAAGAGGATTGTCTGAAATTCTGTCCCTGAAAAGGAGATGAACTGGGGTGTGTTAAAAGAAATATATGTAAATAATAAAGTAGTTAATGAAAAGGCTAGATGAAGTACTGTCTGATAGCTTAAGAATAATCATGTTCTGTATCAGTGATGCTGAAACGTGAGAAAGGAAATACTTATTCAATTGTTCAATTTAAATGTAGAAATCATCACTGGAGCAATTGAGGCCTGGACTTAAGATTTAAGAAGAATTATGTTTCTTATAGTTCAGGATGACAGAACTGTTGGAATGATTAAAAGTCTTGTGATTCAAGGTGCAGCCAATCTTTCGTAAGTTAGACTTTATGGAGAATGGAGAGGATGAGCTTATCCTGTGTCAGGCACACGAGTTCCCCTGAAGTATTTAGTATGGGCCCGCAACAGTGACTGAAGACTGGACTCTCTGGACCTGCAGAACCTGCTGAACCAAAAGATCGATTCTCATGTTTCTGGAAAAAAATTAAACTCCCAGCTTTAGTTTTTTAAAATGTAAATTTATCCGCTAGTTGTGTCTTCCAGAGTGATTAAATCAATCTAACCTATTCCTAACCATCACAAGCTATACTCATCTATTGAAGATTTCAAGAGTTTAGATTTCTTGTTCACTAGTATTTTGCTCATAACTGATATGCAGTTTCGTCAGACCAAGACTCGGAAAGTGTTTTTCAAAATCCCCTTGAGCAGTTCRTCTACAAAGGGTCTAGTAATTATTCCCAATTCAAGGCACTCAAGTCTGCTCCAGAACTGTGAAGGCCCAAAGCTAAATCTGCCAACCTACATATATATATTAGAGAGAAAGTGGGAATTGATTGTAAATTGAAACATCTAACTTTGTGAAAAGACATCTCTAAAATAGATTGTTTTGAAAAACTGTGTAATCCTGATGCAAAATGCTTATTTTACTTTGAGTGATTTGCTATACACACACAAGTTGCTTATAAACAACACTGGTTATCATGAGGGTTTTTTTCCCCTACATGTTATGTGTGCCTGTTAATTTGAACATAGCAATGTTAAGATGGAATAATGTTCAAAAACTTTGCACGTGACAGTCACATATGTTGATTTATGCACTTTGAAGACATAACATGTCTCTTATGAGAGTATGATCTTTTTACACAAGGCCTTGCTAGAAAAAGCACTGAGTGTATCTGGCCTGGGAATTGAAGCATACAGCACAAAAGTAGAGGTCCTGTGTAAAAGCACAGTTTCCTATATAGGGCAGCTGCAGCCATACATAAATAGGTACAATAAACCAATAACAAACTCTTTATTAAACAAGCCTTTTCTATTTTATTCCGTACATGCATGCAGTGCTTAATGTGAAGACATTCTTTCTCTGAACCTGCAGAAGCCAGTACCTTGTCTGAAGCATGATATAGGATTATCTTATTTAACATTCATAGTTATGGACACAGTCATTGTATCAAAAAAATCTCTTTKTCTTATCTGCTTTAGATAGTTTTGGATATTTTGGATCCAGAAATATATGTAAATTTAGATCGGAGTTTTCCTGTTCAAGGCAATCTCCTGTGGATGCAAGCATGTGTATGTCATTTCAAAACCACGGTACAGTGTTTAATATCATGGGGTAAATTCACATGCGGTTTCACTGGAAATAATGCTCTCTTATGTTTATGTGTAGTTGAGGATCATTGTACTATTTAATAACACTATAGCTTGCTGCACTATTTTTGCAGGTCTTTACAGGTAATTCTATGTAGTATTTGCTTTCTTCTTCAATTGCATTCCTTTTTAAAATTACTAATCGTTATTTCAGTTTGAGCTTTTTCATTTAAGTTATAGTATTGAAATATTGCATACTATTCTCTCCAACATTCCATTACTTTGGAACATTGAATACCAAAAATAGTGATCTTTCTTTTAAAAGAATTGCAGGGTGATGGAAAAAGAAGGAAAGAAAAATTACTTTAGGTTTCCTGCCTTTGAAATCAATTCTGGTCATTTTAGCTGTTATTTTTGTTTGTAGTTTGCTTGTTACGTCATCTTCATTGCACTCAATGTAGATGAACTGAGTAAAGCAAATAGAGTTCTCTAGTTCTTGCCATGAGGTGGCTCATAATGACAGGTAGGTGACTCAGCTAATTTGCACAGTCACATAAAATTCAGAATGGATTGCTGTAGTATAACAATACATCTTTATTTTTATATTTGCACGAGGAACTCTTATTTAGCCAGTAGTAATTAAGTACTGTGTTTTATTTCATACGTGTGTATGTGTGTGCACACAGTTTGGAACCCTGACTCATACTCATTTTTCTTTTTCATTTAAGTAATTTTAATACTTCTGCTTCTCTATTTAGGAAATACACATCTCAGAACAGAACCAATTTAAGCCAAGTAAGAGAGTTTAGAGTATATCGTATTGTCGTGATTTGTCCCTACATTTAGTATTGACTTAATTCTTTATACTCATTTTGCACTCTAAATCTTGAGTTTCTTTTTCATTTGCTAAACTGTGATTTATCTTTATTCGTTGTACCAAGGATATAAGTAACAGAAAAAGATGAAAGTACATACTCAAAATCTATGGCCACTTAGTGATGTTTTACTGACATATTAGCCAAACTATGCAAAAGTGTATATTCAGTAGTGCTTGGTGCAGTCCTATGTCAAGGCATGTTTCTGTACAGATTCTTGGATGTTGTAGTAGAATTGCTTATGGCATAAACATAGCAGAAGTTTATGCATCTAAGTAATCCATTGTTATGTCAATAGGTTTTTTTGGACCTTAATGGTATACTGTCTGTTATGCTATTGATATTTAAGATTCCACTGTATCATGACTTTCTTTTTTCAAAATAACTTTTTTAAAACTACTTCCTTGAGGACTTTGGAAAGAATTACTCATTTATATTTCTTCCAGCAACCGTTTGTTGTGCCAAGGTGTTACTTTGTTGCCTCTCAACAGAAGCACCCAGTTGCATTAATTAGATGATTCAAAAACCAATAAGGATGCAATAGCAGGACTTCTGAAAATATTTGAGTTTCCCATAATTTCTAGTTTGAGAATATTCTCCTCAAGAGGGGACTGTTCTACAAAAAATCACACTCAGGTTGCTACATTTTGAGAATGCAACTGCGTGTACTACATTTTTAAAATGCTGCTAATAGGAACTGCAGAAATCTGTGATCCTTAATTAATGTACATTGTCAAGAGCACCTCTTGGATGCCAGAATCTCTCTGGTTTGTTTTATGCTTCTTCACCCATACTACTTATAAGCAGATATTTTTACACTGTAAGAATTTCCCTGATGACATTTGCTAAATTATTTTATGTAAATTCTGCATAGTAAGATCTGTCCAGTATGTTGTTACTATGCCAATTTGTAGAATTCTTATTCTGCAAAATCCAGGCATGCTAGTAAGTCTTGGGAAATTTGCTATGAATAATTCTGTGAATTTGGCCCTTTTGGTTGATTACAATGGATTGAGTTCTTATGTGTAATTTCTATTTCATATCAAGTAACAAATTTCCTGTACATATCATCAAAAGTACAATGTAAACTGTCACTACTGTCTTTACAAACAGTGTCAGTAAAAGTGAGGAAAAACTGATGCCTGAAGACTGCTTAATACTATGCACTACTTCATATATATATATGAAGAGTAGGAAATAAAAAAGTTATAATGCATTGTGTTCAGTTTAAGTTATGGTATTTGATTATTTTGGTATGCCAAAATAAATATTCTGATCTGACCTCCTTTGAATTTTGGGAAAATTCAGATTTGTATATGAATTTAAGTTTAGGGACAAACTTCCCTTCAAGGCAATTGACAATTTGATCCTGAAAATTGCATAGAAACATCTAGTTTCCCATCACTACTTGCACCCAGATTTCTCTTATGTGGTAATGATGACATATGTAAAGTTGGATACTAAAGAAATGATATGCATAATAACTTACTTGAAACTCACTTTTGCTCATGCGCATTTTTAGGGGCTAGTGTATGTTTTAAAATCTAACACTGCATTCTGAAGTTATTTGCAGTATGATTTGGGAGTGGGTAGGATAGGTGAGCCAGAACGTTTGGGAATATCATTTGAGTACGAGTGAGATCAGTCACTTTGCAATGGAAAAGATCAGAAGGATCTCAAGAGTGCTTACACTTGCCATATTATCTTTATTTTTGTGTGAACCATGAAGTTCATTTTTAATTAACATAGTTCAGTGTTTCATTCATTGAAAAATAAGACTATTTCAATTTCTTCTATAAATTTCTATAGACAGATAAGGACTTCAGTCTTTGTGAAGTAAAATACTATTTGCAAGCAATGTAGCTGCACTGTCTTAATGACAATCCAGTCTTCATAAATTCTTAGACAAATCTATGTAAATGTAATGTAGAATGCTTCCTGTAAACTTTAAATGCAGTATGCACGTTTCCCTTTAAAAAAAATGATTTTGTAGCCCCTGAGTGGCTCTAAATGATAATTTTAGATTGGCTTTTGAGATGATCTTAGCAAGATGTTTTCTCTTAATGATTACATTCATACACATTTCAGTTAGCAAGTCAGATCTTTTATGGCAACCATCTATTTGATTGATCATGTTTCCATGCGAATGTTTTCATGCTAGAATCCAAATTACATTTCACAAATAGATATAATATTTTGCTTACAATTTGAAAAATATTTGCTCAATTCTTAAGTTTGTACCTGATAATTTTTGAGAACTGGATATTCAGATACAGTTTTTCATTTAGTTTGTCTTCATCTCTCTGTTAGTTGTGACTGCAAAAATGGACTTAGAGAATATGGTGGATATCTGAAGGTTCAGCTTGTAGAAAGTTGGTCTTATCTGCACAGCAGATATGACTTTCCAGTCCATAGATGTGCTAGAAGTTATGAGGCATGTATCTTATTTAGAGTTCTTAAGAAATGGCCAACCAAAGATTTTCGTGTGGTTGATGATCTTGCATTTGAAAGATGAGCTCTTTCAAACTTAACTCTCTGAAACACTCAAGAACTTTTGCAAAACAAAAATTTTCTCCTTTGTGCTGAGGAGCAGGCTCCAGAACTGGCCATATGCTTTGACACAGAGATTGCATAGACTTTTAGTAAAAGTTCGTTGGTCAGAAATCCAGAGAGAAATACCAGTATTTCCATAGGCTCAGACCCTCTAGCACAGTCAACTCATCGTGTTTGAAGATATAATCAAGAATTGCAATCTGTTCCCCATCTTATGCCATTATCTCCTTCCTTTCTCTTCTACCTCTTGTTTTTTCCCCTCCATTTTAACCCAGGCTGGATTACCATTACAACTGATCAGTTGATACTCAAGGCATGACCCATAAACACACTCATCTATTTCCTTTCCTTTTGCTCTAAAACCTGCTCCCTCGCTCTCCCTCATTCTCCCTCGTTCTCCCTCGCTCTCCCTTGCTCTCCCTCTTTAGTTCAAGAGACATTGTTGGTCAGAAAAATGCTGAACCATTTCTACGCATAATGGAGCTTCGTTGGGCTATGCCCTTCATTACCTGTATAGGACCAAAGACGTTCTGTTAGTAGACCAGAGATCAAAAGACAAAGCAAATCTCTGGTATTCAGAATGCACAGCCGCAGAGCACAGTCTGCATCTCAGACTTCACTTAAGAAAGTCCTCATTTTGGACGCATGCCCTGTGGGATACGGTGTCCCATTCATACTTTTTCCAAATGTTAAACCATCCAGGAAAGTATCCAGGAGGTATGCTGTGCTCAGTACAGCAGGCCTAGCACTGCTCATTTGGAAGTTTTTGAGTCTTGTTTCCTGGCATCTGTCACTGTGTTTATACTACTGCCTAAAATCAACCTGAAGGGGAATGTGCACCTAGACTCCCATTCAAGGAAGACAGAGTAGTAACTTAACAGTAACTATCCAAGTACATTTTGAAATCATTTCTGTTTTGCTATGTTTGGTGGAGATTCTATGGCTGAGAGGAACATAGTGGACGTGAAACGTGCTATCTTATACATCCTGCAACTGAGCCGGAGGTTAGGTGGGCTTGTGTGTGCTTGTTTGTGGTTGTGGGAGGGGGAAACAGTCTTGAGGGGGCTCTCCAGGTGAATATATGTAGAGACAACTCATCCTGAAGAGGTGCGGTTGCTAGAAACATTTTTTTTACTGTTTAAAAGAAGGATTAACTAATTTATTGATTGTCTAGCAAAAATGTACCTTTAATTACCAAATAATATTTCCAATGTGCATCAAAAATAAGCAAAATACAGAAATTCAGTTCTTTTAATATTTCTTCAGATTCAATGGCATCTATGGTGGGAGGAATATTTACCATACAGATTTTTTGGTACAGTATTTCACGAAGTGATATGCAGTTATTGACCGCTCCCAAGAAGACTGGCTCCATCTCTCTTGTTTCCTTGTGTAATAGTGAATGGGAGATGCAAATATACTGTTGCAAAAGCAGTCATGATGCTCTTCAGTTTTAATGTAAGCTGTTCTGAAGGATACACACAGAGTACCTAGGTATTTTGGAAAAAGTACAATAGAACCTGGCCTTGGTAGAGCATTAGTCTCCTCTCCATTGGAGCTCGCAGAGGTATTAGCCTCTTTATGCCTGGACAAGAAAAGTACTACTTCTGGATCTATATTTTCTGTTCTCTACTTTATCATTGGCTACATGGAAGTCAGCGGAGTTACACAAAGGTTAAATCAAGGTGTGAGTAGAACCAGACCTTTCAAACTGCAAAATTATATGTGCAAAATTAATATTAGATCATGAAAAAGCACATGTCAAAATATTGAACCCTATTGCATATTTAAGTTTTAAGTGAATATTACATACACACACACACACACACACACATATATGTATGTATGTATAGATACCAAGGAAAGCATATAGCATAGGTTTAGTTTGCTTTGCAGTTTATGTGGATTAACAAGATAGCGAACATGAGTTTTAGTCATGGTGACTTGTATATGGTTTCATGATATGACCATCTGTCTAATGCAACAGACATTACCTACAATTCTCTTAAAATGATCCAGTGCCTATCATAAAAAGTGAGGTTGTTTGCTTTTTAAAGGAACAGCATGATAGCACTTGGCGGTATGCTCCAGTTTCCTAGCTAATAGGTCAGACAGGCTAAGATGGCTCTTCTGTCCAAACAGAAGGGTTGAATGTATTGCTTCTCTCTTATTTCTGAAGTGTGTAATCTAGTTCTAAAGACCATCTGCTTGGGTGCACTAACATTTTGCCTCTTTATCATGCCTAACAAAACTAAGGTGTACTACAGTACCCAGGGGATAATTAGAATGGTTCCTTGTGTATTTTTTCCTGTTTTCCTGTTCAGTCACTTCAGCAATAGGTATATAAATATGTTTGTTTGCCTTTCATATATTTTTTTATTTAATCTTTCTTTCCTGAAAGAAGGAAAAGTTTTGTTGCCGTAATAAGCAATACTGCAGCAAGGTTAATGTGTTCTCTGGCACATATATTTCCAGATTTGTAATCAATAATAACTTTTTTATTGGAACAGTTTGTTTCAACAGTTTACAGCTGAATTAAAAGACGGTATTGAAATGTGACATTGCTGCTTTGATGAGATTAAATAATTGTATTAGTGTTCCTTTGGAATTTAAGATCTCAAAATTGCCTAGAAAAAAATCAGAGGCTATCCTACTGTATTGCCCTTCTATAGGACAGGATGGTTTAAAATTATTTTAGTCTTCATGTCAATTCAACAGAAAGAATAGTTTATGTCATAGTATATTTGTAAAAAAGAACAAACCAAAAAGAAACAAAATCCTGGACCTTTGGATTTGTTATTAAACAGCAAGTACACATTTTTACAGAACAAACCTGCATGGATTCCCAGAATATAAATTCCAGAATGTTGTAAAAACATTCGTTAGTCAGTTGAAACTAAAGTCAGAGGCAAATCTGCAGATAAACATGCTAGGTTCATTCATGTACTGTGAGTAGGAGATGCAGTGAGCATACCTGGCGCTGTAGCGCTCGGGGTGGGGTAATGCTTCTGCGCCGCTCTTGTGGAAAGAGGAGTTGGAGAAGACAGAATGTGAGCAGTGGTTGCACTGGTCATGTCAGGCAGCTCATGGGGATTTTTGTACTGGCAGAGCTGTCAGAACAGCGATTGCCCCTAAGGAGGTTTAGCGAGCTGAATTCCCCTGGATTCTTTGGCCTTAGTTTGTAGGTATAGTTGTTGAAAGAGAAGCTAATAGTAATAATTCTGGAAACCTTTGCTTCTTACAACGACTCTGTGGTGGAAACAAATACATGCATACGTTGGGGGGTTTATATATGTTAAAAAACTCAGCTTCCCAAATGTACTTTTACTAGGTAATAAATGGAAAGCATTCAAGATCAGCATTTGAAAAACCATTATCCCAGTGCCACATTTTCATTGTTAACCTTTTTACTCAAATCAGCAGAGCCTTGACTCTATCAAATCTGCCACCTTTGTTCCATTTACTGTGTTATTCTGTGTTTGGAAGGTGGGTAAGTAGCATGCAAGTACGTCTAGAATTTCTGATGGAGGATATCAGAGAAGTGTCAGTGTAAGTCTCCACCACTCAAGTGTTATCAGTCTTTTCATCTTACTAAAGGATTCCATTTGAATAAAATATTAAAATTTTTATAGTTTCTTAGTTGTATTGTCACGAAAGAGATTAAAAGCGAATGCAATTAATGGAAAAAGATTATTTATAATTGTTTTTGAGAAGCTGAAGTTGGGATGGCTAAATGGGAAATGACAGAACCCTCTAGGTAATGAAGAAAATCACTTTTGCTTGTGTTTTGTCACTGTCATGTTTCTTGTCAAACTCTGGAATAATAATTCTGGTTGTTTAGGGAACAAAGCTTGGAAAATTTAAGAGGGTATTTACAAATATCTGTTTGGTCCAGATATTTTTGCAGTGACTCTAATGTATAATCTGACTGAAAACAGAATATCTTCTGCCTTTCTGTGGGTGTTGAGAGTTCAAGGTCCAAGTCTCAAACTAAGAAAGCAAAAAGATGGAGAAGACATATGTAATATCTATTGTAACCATTCTTGATGTTCAAATCATATTCCTTCAGGGAAAAAAAAAAAAGGAAAAGAGAGAGGATCCTACTCTAATTTTTTTCTAGAACTCTTTCAGGGAAAATACGCCACCCTATACAGTTCAGATTTAACTTTACTGTGGGTCAGTCTTCCTTACCAAATGAATTATAATTTTCTGAACCAACCTTTCCACTTGAGGCTAATCCGTTTGGGAGGAGGTAATTTTCCTGTTTATCTTAATTGACATGCTCCCCAAATTTCAATCTGTACATTAACTTGACCCTAATTATGTGGCCTCATTGATAAAATGAAGGTTACCAAACCAGGCGCCGTGCATGATTAATATTTTTTCCTGTATTTATAACAATCAAAAATCTGAACCCTCTTCCTAATCTTTAACTTCAGTCATTTCTCAAAACGAGTGCAAAGCATATTTATGGTGTTTGTTGGTGCTTGTTTATGTTCTTAAAAAGGAACATTTTATATGAGATAGATACAAAGATGTAAATCTGCATATTTATATGTCCTTCTTTCTTTCCATAAGAAAAGTATGCTTTGATATTGTAAAGGCTATAATTTAGTCTTCCTAGGTTTCTTCTGCTCATTTTTGTTATTTTTAATTATTTTTTCTCCAGTCAAACATGCTTTACATGCAGTAATAGATTGTTGAAAGTCTTCTAGCACTGTCTGGAGTTAGCTATTCTTGGTGTTTGAAGTACAATAAAACAATCATAGCAAAAGAAAAATAGACTAATTAATGCAAAGCCGAATTTCATGCTTAGAAAATACAGCTTCCAAGTTTACTTGGGCACAAAACTGTTAGTTGGATAGACTGGGTTAATGCTTGAAATTTGGACCACTGAGTCATCACTCATAATGAGCATTTATTTGAATAAAATTAGAAGAAATACCTGTATTTTCAGCTTCAGATTACTACCTGACTAATTTATAGCAAACAGGAAATGCCTAAAATTCATGTATTAGAACTTAATTCTCACAGTTACAGAAGGTTGAGCAGTTTTGCAAGTAGGAGAGGACTTCATGCTCCAGTCTCTTTTGTCCTGCACAGTTCAGGTGTTAGAAAGATACTGAAGTACTTTGGGAAAATCTAGCACTGCTGCTATTATCAGTAATGTTGACAGTTGGTTCGTAGTAAAATGCAAGTCACTCTAGTCTGTGAATAAATATCTTTCTGACTGCACAGGATGATAATTGCTCTGCCTGCACTTTCTTTGGCACCTACTTATCTCAGCTGAAATGATTGATAAAAATATTTTTGTACTGATGTTGAACACTTCTAAATTATATAATGATTTTTGTGTTATTTCACATTTACTCTGAGGAAAGTTCATTCTAAATTGAGTTTCATTGCTGTCAGCGTCCTTATTAATCAGAATGAGTAAAGTAGAGTACCTTTCGCATGAGATCAATTTTTAAAGCAAAACTTCCTCTTTATTTTTTGGAATGATACAGACAGTTGTGTACGCTAGATATCAAGTAACTGACTTCAAACAGAAGACAAATTCACTAAAGTGAAAATGATTGTGATAGTTCTCTAATTTCCCCCACAGTGTATGTAAAACTGACTTTTAAAGTGTTTAGTGGATCATGGATCATGTAAGGTCAGTACTAGCCATAGCTGTTATGGCTATTATTTTCTCCTTTCATGGGAGGGTGCTCAGCAAAATGAGATTGTCACGCTCTTTTTTTTTTTTTGAGAGGACAGCGACAGACAGTTAAAAGCCTCTTCATGTAAGGATGTTATTTCATAAAGACACCAGCACTGGATTATCCCCTTCACTTTAAACTTCTGCCAGCTTGTACAAAGAGATAAAACAAAATAGCCCCAATCCCAGGGGTGGAGAAGTGCTGGCCAGATCTGCCCATGTCCACAGCTTTCATTTTGATTAGTCACATGTGAGGAAAATTCACTTAGGCTGAGAGGTAAATTTAATACCAGTTATGCCCATGCTGTTCATATCACAACCATTTTCACATGATGCCACTTAATTCCCTAAGAAGCAGAAAGGTAAATCGGTGGCTGGCCAGCTAAGGTGTCATAATGCATTAGGACCAGGGCTCGCTGCAGGGGATAATGGTTCTGATTGCTGTTGACTCATGTCTCCACCAACTGCCTCATGTAAAATAAGTGACATTTAAAAGGCATCAAGATGTGAGAAGAGGTTAAAAAAAAAAAAGGAAAAAACKGAAGAAGAAAAAGCAGAGTACTAAACTTGCCACTTGAACATAAAGTCCCTTTTTCACCCTAAGTGGTATAAAAATGATAACTCGACATGCCATGGGTGACCTGCACTATGCTTTGAGCTTCCTGTCTTGTGTTTTTAGAGAAAATCTGTAAAATTGCTTCTGGGAACTGCTCCAACATGTTATCATTTATTTCCCATTTAATTTTTTTTTAACTTTTATTTTTTTGCCCTTAGATATCAGTCTATTCATCTTTTAGAAAGCTTAAGGCTGAATCAAGTTAGGCAGTGGTATACAACAAGAGGCAGCCTAGTCTCTGAAGGCCCATTTAAGTCTATTTTTATAAAGAGAATCAAATTCCAGTTTACAGTAAGCATATGCTTCAGTTGACATCTGTTTCTAAGACTTGGATGCTTTGTTTGCATAACAGGCACCAATAAATGGCCTTGTTTTAAGTCTGCTCACTCAGTTGTATTTGGGTTGTTCAGCTGGGGATTCGAACTGCAGCTGATCCCCTACCGCTCATAGCAGATACGAAAGAGAGGAAAAAAATCTGAGAAACCCAGTCTTATTTATTAATGCAGATTTTAACGTTTTTAATGAGCCACTTTCCTTTTGTTACCTGACTACCAAATTCTTGTTTGCCCAAGCAGAGAAATGTATTTCAAAGTATGAAATTAAAGATAATAAAAAGTTGATTGGTTGTTTTTTTTATGTGCTATTTAATAGATCTTGTATCTTACTCAACTGACAAAGCCCAGTATTATGAGAAACATGTAATGTCGGGAACTAAATGGATGATACGTGTAGCAAATGCATTTGTTTTGGCAACATATAATTACATAATATAGTAATTTTTAAAATACTGTGCTTTTTAAAATCCCTATGCCCTGAGAATAATGCAGTCTAAAATACATTATAAACAAAATTTAATTTCATATCCTTTCTTGGGAAAAAATTTCTGAAATTCTCAATGAAAAATACAAAAATATATATGTTGCTTCTCTTGCTTTCAAAATGTAGGCCCTTTTATTTGAAAAGTGGCATTTTGTTGCAACTATGTGATATTTCTCTGATACCTATAATATAATTTAAATACATTTCTACTGAACCTAGGAAGTGCCTACAAGGAGGGCAAAAATGTATTTGTAGTATCACAACTGTATAATTATTTTGCTTAATAACTAGTGTAGCATTTTTAAAGCAATAATATCAGCACTGATTCTTTTTAGTATTTTGAACTCCCCCCCCTTCTAAATTATTGTAAAGTGCTCTCTAATAGTTTACAGAATATGTAACATATTTCAAGTGGATTTACTTATCAACTTTTTCTAGTGGTACCAACAGCAGTATTATGAAATATATCTACTCCATTTACTCTTATCCATTGCACCTACTTTCTTTTTCCCTTTAATTTTTATATATGGTAAAAATTTCATTGAAGAGAGATTTTAGATGACAGGACTGTAATTTTAAACCCAATAGAAGAGGTGTAAGCAATTTGAGCTTAGCTGAAGCATAATCTTAGGTTGTCAAGAAGAAACCCATTCTCCCTATGCTAATCAATCAGTATATCAACCAACCAATCATCTCCTCAGCTTAGCATATATCCTAAGGTTTGATATATCTATTAACTGCCCATCATGCAGCTGGTCTCTGGTTGATGAGATTCCCCTATCTTGGCATTTGGAGGCAGACAACTGAGCTATCACAGCCTCGGATAAATACTAAAGTGGAGATTTCAATCCTGCTCCTGATAGCCAAGACAAGCCAGGAATATAGAACRTATTTTCAGAAAAGAGCACTTAGACAATTACATTTTCAACAATATGTTATATGTGAAAATTGTGTATATTTCATGATCCCCTCTTCTTCCTCCACCCCCTCATCCACCAGAAGTTACAGGAAATTACTCTTTTTTTGTGACTCAAACTCTTAGCAGGAAAAAAGAACAACAACAAGGTGCTAAAATTTGTTGTTAACTGCTAATTACAATAGTGGTGATATACAAACAGCTATTTTAAAAAGTGGTTTTCCTCATTATTACACTGTTATTACTTTACTGATGGAGAGCTATATGAAACTAGCATCACAACACATTTAATCCTTAAGGAAAAAGCTTAAATTTATGAATTATACACCTGCTGCTCCAGTTTGAAAGTCAGAGCTCAAATCTCATTTAGGAAAATATAATCTTGGTATTGACTGATCTATCTGCAAATATGGGAACTTGGCATGCAGGGCTGACATAGTGTTTCAGGGTGTATCTGAACAAGAAGTGCTGTAGAAACTGATGGTTTATTGGCTTTGCAGTTAGTAAAAATCAGTGCCTGCCTCAAAAAGTGGCCTAAGTTAGATATTGTAAAACCTTGCTTCTCCCTAGGGAGAATCCCAGGGTCACCCAAGGGTCTGTAATCACCATGGAACTGAACATACAAGGGGAAAGTCTCATCCTCAGATTTCAGTGTCAAAAGATATAGGCCAATTTTTGAGCTGGTGTAAAACTGAACAACTCCAGAAGTCAGTGAACTTGTGCCCACTTTAATTAAGAATTTGATCTACTTTCTTTTAATTCTTACCAATGGTAAATCTAAACATACTGTTAAGAGGTTGCCTCAAAGGCTCTTCCACATCTTCATTTAATTCAATTGAATGTAATTATTTGCTTTAACTGTTTGGTCCTTTATTTTTATGACACCATCCGCTGGATGTTCTGAAATACATTCTTTTGAACGCCACAAAATAATGCAATCCCTAAGCTATATATCTTAGGTAAAACACATTATTCTTGACCAAAGAATGCTTCTGCTTCAGAGTATAAGCAGTGTTTGTACAGTTCTGCAACTTTTTTCAGCAGAATGCTCGTTTGAAGCACCTGTGTTGCTCTTTTGCATTATTTATGCCTTGTGAAATAACAATGTGGTCAGTTAAGCTGGATTTTATCACAACAACATGGGAGACATGAAAGTAATCAGGGGAAAATGTTTGTAAATATTTCAGGCCTTTTTGGAGATGAAATTCTACTGTTAGCATTTTTATGTTTTCCTTCAATATAACCCACTAAAACATTGATTTCTGTGGGAAGCAGATTCAAATTTGGATTCAAATCAAGAAAATGATCCAAAGCAGTATTATTAGTGTAACACTAATATAATGAAGGCTACTTAGATTTTCAGGAAGACCTTATCACTTACATATTTCAAATTCAGGGCTGGTTCAGTATCTGGGATAAATTGACAATGAAGCTACACTGAATAATAGCGGCTGAAGATCTGGCCCACTGTATTTAGTGCTCATGCAAAGTGCCAGATTGACAGCCAACCTGTCAATAGAAACCTGTTCATGCAAAAAACAGTCATGGGCAATGGCAGTGTAAGTTTCCTTGTGTTGCCCCATAAGTGTATGTCAAACCAGATCTGAAAGGAATTGTGAGGATCTTCATGCTAATCTAATCCTTGGCCTTTTGCAAAAAACTATTACATACTTTCCCTTACTATAAATGATACTGTTTTCTTTAACTTTTCCAGTCTTAATTCACGTGGAACATAGATCCTTGTGAATCCGTAAGACGAGGTGTCTGAAAGTGATTCATCCTCTTGCAATGATCTCACCCAAAGAACTCCTGAGCAACCAAATCCCATGAGACAGGTGAAAGCAAGTCTTAGGAACCTAAGGAGGTTTGGGACACCTACTGCAGGATGGTAGCAGTGGGGTAGGCTTTAAAGAACTGCATGCTTAGCACCAGTTGAAGATATCCCCAGAAGAAGAATCAAGGCTTGTTGAATCTGGTGACCGAACTATTTCATTTAAGAGAATGATAAGACATGTTGCCTCATTTCGCCAGTATGTAGAGTTCCAAGAGATATGCTGTTTTGTTAGCGAGAGCCAGTACCAAGCCTTCAAATTAAACTGTGTACCCACTTGTACACAGTTAATATCTCCTGGCAGCACAGAGGTAGGTAGGAGTGCAGATGCTTTGCCAATGGTTTGGTAAACTATGTGGAGTGGAACAGTTTGATAAAGGAGAAAGTTACTGAATCAGAAATTGCTAGGACCAGAAAGGTATCATCTTTGTTTAAAGAATTTGATGTAAAAAATAAGCAAAATAAAAAACGAATATGAGAAATCCAAGCTCCAGGCACCACTTCCAAACACAATCAAAATTCCTCAAATAAATTCCAGTTTAATTTATTGTGAGCACTCCATAATAGTATATAGATCAGTTACCCAAACTTCCATGTCCTGTATCAAATACTTGAGAAAGATACACAATATTAGAAACAATGGTTAATCTGCAGGTTGTTACCCTCTCCACCCATGGCATATTTTTAAAATTAAAAAAAAAAAGGTGTTTCCTTGCTTCATCTATAGACAGAAGCAAAATTAGAATATTGGAATTGACTAGGCAGGGATACAAG
Organism: Apteryx rowi; assembly: GCF_003343035.1. Taxonomy (NCBI): domain Eukaryota; kingdom Metazoa; phylum Chordata; class Aves; order Apterygiformes; family Apterygidae; genus Apteryx; species Apteryx rowi. The sequence goes on along the minus strand of NW_020450702.1, from coordinate 624,854 downwards.
GCCCACAGCTGAGATAAACACGATTATAAGTTACTGTGACTACTGATTATAAAAGCATTTTTTAAAGTGAAAATTCTAATTATTTCCATGGAAATAACTCTTTAAAATCTTCCTTTTTATATATATTTTTTTGTTTTTGAAGCAAATAAATATGCATGTACTCAAAATTTGTTACTACATATTTAAATGGTATAGTTCAAATATCATTGAATATTTTCATTCTACGCTTCCCAAAATGAGTGCTCATTTAAATCAGATATTATAAAAACCCAGTGACTAATCCTAAATTCAGGTGTACTACCACTCAGGCTAGGCAGATTGCTAGTTGATCATGCTAAGATGCTCCCTTATCCATTATTGGATCTGAAAAAGAGGAGGATTAAGAATTATCTGACTTCTCAGTTAATGTGCAAATCATCTAAAAGCTCAGCTTAGAAGGGTCTTAGAAAGCTGAACAGCACTAAAATAATAATAATGTCTTAGAATTTTTAATAGTTTAAATGTGCCATATCACATTTTTAGAATTAAAATAGAGTTTTATGGTTTATATCTCAGATGGTCTTTTATCTCTCCCTTCCTGTTTTTTAATTATATATGAAAGTCCTATAATTCTATTTTTAATTAAAATTTTGTATTGCAATTAAAAGTTGTCACTTGGGACAAACTCGCATTGCTGTAACTCAGTGTAAAAATGTATTACTTTTAGGCTATAGTAAAGACAATTTGATAAGTATCTTTGGAAAGGGGCATTAATATTGATATATCTACTTTTAACAAAACATGAGGGAAGAAAAAGTATGTGTCAGGAGATGCAGTTGTATAATGTAGCTATGATCTTTCCAGTAATTTTCTGTGATATTTGTTTATAGTATTCTTCTCCACCTTTGGTTACGGTGAAAAAACCCTTCACTGAAAGGCTGAAATACTATTTTTCTATGTTTTCAAGGAAGAGGAGAGTCTATGAACCAGAAGTCATCTCTTAATGTTCCATCTTTGCATTTTTAGGCTAGTACTGCTGTTTGCTATTGCAATATCTGTTTTATCATTTCTATCATTCCAATATGTATACTTGCCTTTCAAAAGCTATGAAAAGTATTTAAAAAGAAAAGAGAAAATGCTAGTATTTCAGAACCCTATTATAATGCATTTTCAAATATGTCAGACACATCTTTGTTAAAATTAAACCAAGGATTGGTTTTGAACGAATAGCCCTATATCCTTACAGATGCTGTGGATGGATGCATCTAAGCTGCTTATTATATTGATGGGTTTTGCTGCTCTGCAGCAAATGAAAACAAGCAGCTGCTTCCTCCATCAAAGCAAAAAGCAGCCTGAGTTTTTATTAAACGAGTGTTCATTTCTTCTATTGCCAAAATTCTTACAGAAAACAAAAGAGCAGTTTTAGCACATTATTGCTTAACTAGACATGAACAACTGACAGCAAGTGATAAGCCTGTCTGCTTTTCACAACTGGTAATCATTTTTGGAATAGATGTTTTAATATAGTTGAATATAAAATTTTGTAATTTACATCTACAATGGTACATAAATTTATAGATCCAGTTTGTTGCGGGAGAATGAAGGTTATAATCACAAAAGGTTTGTTCCAGTGTTGTTTAATTTTTAATGACTATTTGAAAACTGGTTAAAAAAAAAACAACAACACTAAATCAAATTCATTCATTTGAGAAAAAAAAAAGCTGTTAAAGACAATCGTACAAGTTGGTTTGTACAGTTTGCTGGTTTTTCTTAGGGAAAAGATAGGCGTATGTTTATCGCTTTGACTTATTACTGTATTTCTACATCAGTTCCACCGAGCCTCTTAAGTTTGCACTCTAAAAGAAATTTGCAGATTGCAGACCATCATGTTTCCCTCCTAGTCATGAATAATAATGAGAACGAAAGTGAGAGATATAGTGCTGAGGCCATTTTGCCCAGGCGGAAGATCTCAGCCTTATGCATATTATACATATTTTTCAGTGATCTGAATATCATAAATTCTGTTTGAAATTGAAAGGGAGACAAGAGTTCCTGTAAAATATGTGTGCGTAGGGAAAAATGATGAGATGTATTTCTCTTTATATCTCCTATTTCCTTTAGTGTTCTTCTACCTTTTCAAACTCACTTATAGCATTCCTGCTGCGGAAAAGTAAGCTAGCCATTCTCCCTGACGCAAATTACTCCTCTTCACTGGACTTAAAAGGTGGTCTGCAGTGTGCAAAAGTCAAGTGTGGTAAGGCTCAGGTGTAAGGTACTACTATAAAGGCTATTAAATATGTTTTTTTTACTCTATGTATTTATCGCTAAGGTTGCTCACTTACAAATACTCTCAGGGCAGATTTCAGAATGCAGAATCTCGGATTAGACAAATGGACTTTCAGAAAAGGTTAGCACTTACATCGACATGCGAAGTGGCCATATGTCCAGAAGGGCACAGTACTGTTCTCCTTTTGAAAATCTCCCAACTTAAATTTTGCCTTCTTTGATCTGTTTTTACTGAGATCTGCTCTCTTGTATCTGCCTTTACTGTACATGGGTGGAGGCTTAAACCTGAGGATGTAAGTTCAGAAATGTTTTGTGTGTGTGTGTACTGCAAACACAGTGGAATAACAAAGGTTTTTTTTTTTCTTACTTGTCTAATAACTTCATTTCTTCATTTTACTAAAATGGCCAGATTCTTGTCTTTAGCGTATTATGAAAGTGGTTTTCTATGGAAGGTTTTCACTCTTCTATACATGCACTTTATGGCAGCTAAAAACTTGAATAGTTGTGTCAGCAGTGCCTTGTTATGTATTTTTGTGTTTTCCAGATTCAGTATACTTTAGGTAGCATCTTAGGCAATTTGCATTAATGATTATCCTTTCATCTGTGTTACATTTTGCATGCTACATGAACAGGTGAATGAATGTGAAATCTTTACTTCCTGTCTGTACTGAGCGTGATAATAAAATTAAATTGAAAAGAGGCTCAAAGTTTCGAGGTTTTAGAAAATTCACAGTCAGAAGTATTTTTGAGAGCTATCTCCATGCAAACTAGCTAGCTAGAGCAGTATAATTAATTACAAGCAGGCTTTACTCGAGCAATTCCCCAACTTAGAACAATATGCATTGTATGTCAGAAACAAGGTGTATTTAGCAGAAATATGCTGTACATCCACTTTGAACTTAGTCCTACTTATACTCTTCATGATTTCATACTTCTTTCACTCAGAAGTGAATTTTAGTGATCTGTAAATAGAAGGGCTCAAAATATTGGTTAGAGCCTCATTTTGAAATTTTCTCCAAATTGTTCTACTGTTGAACCTTGATTTTGACCTGCTCTCTCACTTCTCTAAGACCTCCAGTAGGCATGCTGTATGCTGTGCTTCTTGCTGTGCATGGTGGTGGTGATGCACACAAAAACTAGCCAGAATGAAATCACCAAACTTACCTTCCCTTGTGACCTTAATATAAGGCATTGACAGTAGAAAATAAAATTTCATACTGTAAAATTGGGATTGTAACTGTGCTACATGAAGAGTGGAAGGACCTTATTTTGAATCTCTAGAACAGCCTGTTCCTGTTGTGAGATCCTAGTTTTTGGGATGCCTCCATCCACTTTACTGTCTTTCAGCAGAAGAGATGGGGAATAGCTGTCCGCCCAAACAGATGCTTACTTGAACACCTCTGCACAGCCCAGTGTGGTGCCTAAAGTTTTTCTCCTCTCCACCAGCAATGTGTCTTGGTCATGAAGGATACCAAATACTTCTCGTAGAGTCAGAAAACAGTTCTCCATAACTCAGTTCAATTGGTGCTTCTTTTGAGAGATTACTGATCTCCTTGCCTATAGTGCTTGTAATACGATACATCCACTTGTTGGTTAAAGCCAATAGGCTGATTTCATGTAGTCCACAAGCAGGACATAATAGAAAAAAGACCTTTTTGAATATATTCAACTGGGGAAGATGGTTGGCTTTTCAAATTTAAATTGTCTTTTCATTTAAGGGTTAAGATAGGATTTGTACAAAAGTTACTGGAAACTTCAAGCGAGTAAATCTCACCATTTAACAGTGTAAATAAAAGACAAAATTTGATCGTCATGTTTTGGGATCAGACATCTGTACTTGTGACAGTGTGTAGTGCTAGGAAAAGGGGACATACAAAACTTGTCAATTGGTTTGGCTTGAAAAGGAACGAGCTAATCTAGCATACATAAAGCAGCTGTAGGACAGCTTTATGCCTTCTACTCAGAGCTTCAAGGGACAATTCACCTGTCATCTCCAGTTGTGCCGTTGTTTCCTGTGTATATCACTGGCAGACAGTAGTGCAGACTTCCACTAATCTTGTGCTATCCGATATGAAGTAATCAGTAGCTGCTATGACTTCTTTGTGCCTGTGGAGCAGTGCAGAGACATAATGGCTCCAATAATCAAATGTCTTAATTAAAAATCTAATGCCTCAAAACTGTCAGCAAATCCTGAGAATTTTCTAGTAACATGCTATTCTTTAAGAACTTTGCATCAGATCTCATTATATGTTATCCAAATGTATGATATCATTCTTTAAAATACGTGGTAAAAAGCCATATGGGAGAAACAGTAGGTCTTTTTCTATTTTTAATTTTTTTTTTACATACTGAGTGATTTTTTTTCAATAGGAAATTTTCTGCAATCTCATACAGGATTCAGCAGTTTTAAGGCAGTAGTAGACTCTAATAGAGCAGAAATAACACAGGTTTTATGTCACTTTGGAATAGTGGTGCTCCACATGATGGTTAAAAGAAAGCATCCTCAGATGGCTGTCTACACATGACAGTCCACAGGAGTTGGAAGTTGCTTTAAAGAGCTGCTGTGCCATGGCTGAAGCAGAAGTCCCTGACATTTTTCTTAGGAGAGTACTAAGGGAGTAATAAAAACAACTTAATTTATGTGTTCTTACCATTATTGTGATTTTTTTAGGGTTTCCCTCTCTAGGAAAAGTTTGCTCTTTGGTCTTTTTTGGTTAAATCATAACTCAGGGAGTTAGGATGACCCAGGTTTTATTCTTGGTCTTCCCATAATTTTGTTCTGTGAGTTTAAGTAACTTAATCTGGTTGCAATTCCTAATGTGCTAAATTTGGACAATAGCACTTCATGATGTCTTTGAGTTCTTGATAGGTTGACTCTATTATTGTGATGAGATGTTGCAATCTGGTGATAAATGCTTTACAAAGGCTGTACAAATTTTGTGTGTGTCTGTATATGTAGGATTTCTCCATTCTGCACCATACTATTTAGTGATAATGTTTTTCTGCCACTACCACTATAATAAGTATTATGAAGCTGTCTAGAGGTAGACGCCAGTGCTTTTATGGCACATTTACAAATGGGATAGTGATATACTTCTTGGAACTGTGTATCTCCAGCCTAATGGTGAAAAGATATGTGCAGAAAGCTGAAACTCTGGAAGGCGTTGGTCTGTGTGCACTGTGTCTCTCCCACTTCTTTGTACATACCAAATCATTGTCCTTCTTGAGGCTCACTTTAAACTCCAACACAACGTAATTTTTTTTTTAATAAACATTCCAATGTTTTCCGACAATTCTACTCTGTTTGCATGTAGTAGTTATCAAGGTGGTAAAGATTTTTAAAACCTCCAGTAAAAGCCTCAAATTATTTATTTTTGCAAAATGAAACGCCAGTTTTGCTGTTTCCTTTCACAGACGTATTTTTAACCCCTTTCTCTAGGACTAAAAGATACTTTTAGTGTATTTATGGCCTTTTAAATACAAGTGCCATTTGAGGGCCTTTTGATATTCTTTTGCCTATACATGTGTGAATAATTGACCATTCTGTGGAAGTAATTGCACATGCAAATAGGTACCCATCCAATGTTATGTATTTGTAATCAAATTCATAATTCAAAATACGGACAATTTTATTTTAAATGTCAAAGAATTGTTTTAAGTGTTTTCACAGAAAACTTAATCTGTTTATGTATGTGTTTACGGGAAACAAATTATGCTTTTCACAACTTAATGCTGTTTGTTAACTCATAGGAATTGCTGCATTTCTATATTACAGCTGAGTGTTTTCTAACAGAAGCAAAAATATCTTATACTTGCAACTTGAAAATGTAGGTCGTTGTGTTGGTAAATGTAGGTCAGAATGAAGGGGAAGAAGGCAGAATGCAGACTCCTCCACGTGGATCTTTAAGCTTATCCCTGTTTTGAAAGCAAAGAGGCTTACCTACCTGTTCAAGCAAGAGAAGCTTTTCCCTTTACTAAAATTAGCACAGGTATTCTKGCTTCTGGCTTCTTGGCTTAGCTAGAAGCACTGTGTGCTTCCACACTTCAGRCCTGTGCTCACGAAAGACCTTCTGACTCCTGCTTCTTTAGCTGCCAGCCACTTATGTCATTGCCGAGGTGATACTTTCTTTCCTATGGGCAAAGAGAGGGGGGAGGCAAGGCATGTCCATCACTAGCATCTGCTTAAAGGAGGACATTGTCCTTCCAAAGGCGCTTTACCTTTCTCTCAGCAAAGAGCTATCTCATATACCTGAAGTTTCAGCTGGCATCAACATTGTAATGGTAGCAGGGGAAAGAACAGTGATCCCTCATAAAAGATTCAGTGACACTATTCAAAGTGCCCTTTCAGTAATAACCATAGAAAAGTGAACGACATTTGACTGAGGGTACTGAAAACTCAGATGTTGAAGGATTTTGCTACAATTGACAAGTATTTTAAAAACTCACTCAGGCTAAAAGTTTGCTAAAAAAGGATTTATTTTGGGAGTGGTGGTGGTAATGTGAGATGTGAAGTATTATAAGTGGTATTAAATTGGCCATGCCTTCACTAAATATTAAAAAACGCTTTTATTACTTGAGTATACACCAGTCACTGCAAACTGAAACATTCTTTATATCATACACTAAAATATTTAAACAGTTATTATATTTATTGCAAAGTCTGTCATTTTAGCATATTTCAATGCTCAAAAGCATTGAAATGCTCCAAAGGGAGATGGAAAATCCTGTACAATTCTTGATGTATGTTTCACTGAAGAATGGGTAATCATGTGTGAATATTTTATATTAACCCTTAGCAAGTCTGAGCAAAATAGCAGATTTGCAAAAACCTTATCAACCTAAACTGTAATGGACTAGACAAATAATAATATTGCTTTAGTGTTTTTGTTGTATATAGGAATCAGAACTCTATTTTTTTTTTACCTTTGAGATCTGTGTCATGGAAAAGTTATATGCAAAGTTTTGGCCAAATCCTGTCTAGGCTCTTGCTTGATCTGCATGCAGATAACACATTCATAAATTTTCATTGTCTGTAACAATGACTATGGTAATTCAGAGTAGGAATTGGACGGACAGAAAGAATTAAATATTTGAGGATTACAGTCAGGTTGTAAGTGATTTAAAAGAAAGACAGTTTTCTCTGAAACTTCTATTAAATGTGGTGGTGGTTTTTTTTTTTTGAATGTCTTTATGGAGAAGAAACAATTGTTTCTTCTTCTTGTCAATGGTCTAAAGGATGCACATACGTAGTAAGCTTCATGGAATTCAATTTACCTGTCTGAAGGWTGCTCCCATATGTCTTAAGTTTACTCAAACCATTAAAGTATCTACAGTTTATAATATATATTATTAAATCAGGTTTCTGTCATAGTAATTCATAATGCTATGTATTGAGGGAGAAGCTAACCCTCGTTTTGACCTGTGGATAAACATGTAAACATGTTTTTTTCATTGCCGAGCAACAACGGAGGAGAACACAAATGCAATTTGACCACAAATGCCTTTGATTCATTCTCCCATAACTCTGGGAGCTTAACTTGGGGTCCTGAATACCAGTCTGCTTTCCCCACGCTCTCTTTAAGCAATGGAGAAAGAAAGATGCCTGCAGGAGACTATACAAGCCACTTAAGTTCTGACCTGCCATCTCCATTGGCCATGTTGCTTCAGTTAGGTCCTTAAAGTTAAGTGGGAAACCGCTATAAAGTAACAGCGAATTTCATGAGAGAATGTTATTGAAAGGATAAATTTGAATTGATGACTCTAAGTATTTGCTAAGGATGACAATGATCAGTATAAGATTTATGATGGAAATTTATAAAGTCATGAATAGCATACATTAGGCAAACAAAGACTGATCGCTCCCTGTCTGTTCCCGTATGAGAACTAGAGGGCATCAGATGATCTTTATACAACACACAAACGGTGGAGCTTGCTGCCACAGGACGTTATAGCTACTGAAAGTTTACATAAATCCAAAGTACAGTTAGAAAAATCCTTTGGTAACTATTAAACACAAACTTACCACTTTTGGCTCAAGAAGTTCCTGAGGAGGACTGAAGACACAACTGGAAATCACACTACTTTATAACCCTAGTCATACACTCTTCCTTAGCATGTGCTGTCGATCAGTGTTCCTTAGGGTCAGACTAGCAAACACCTAARAACCTTCCCTGAGAAAAGAGGGTAAATAAAAAGGAACTGGGAAGAAATGAACTGACCATAGAAGATGACTAATAACAAAAGGAAGGGGCTCGGTGTCCACTGTGAAAGACAGGATACTGGGCAAGATGGACCTTGACAGTTTGATGTTCATGTAAATGCCCATATGTCAGAAGTTTCAATTAAATTGTATATAACTTTTAAAATCTTGACAATACTGTGGGTATGTGTAGATATATATGCATATATATGTGTATGTGCGTGCATACATTTACATATGATATATATGTATGTATGATCATTAGTAGGGTGAAGTCTGTGAAAATATCCACTTCCAATGCTAAGGTTAAGAAATCTGTCACGAAAATCTGATTCTTTTCTTTATCCCGTGCTACTGTGGCAAATTTAAAAAAATGAAACTTTTGGTAGAGGTCTGAAAATGGTAATATATATTCAAATACTATTTCAGGAAAAAAAAACTGTTCTAAGAAGGCAAATATCTTTGTTTTACAGGTCTCTGGCCATCTGAAGAAGTGCTGGCTTACTACTGCCTAAAGCACAATGAAATGTTCAGGTACAGAGTTGAACAAAAAAAGATATTTTCCAATCTGTTAGTTTTATTGTATCTGCATGGTAAAGATTGCTATGATTTAAGTCTTCAGATTAAATTTAAAATGTTCAAGGTGAAAGCATGTTGTTCTTAACAAAGAATTCTGAGCTGCCTTTGGGTACTAATATTGCACAGCAAGCTTTCTGCTATATGTCAAAGACTTTTGATTTCCACTCAAGGCGTTTTATTTCACTTTGATTTTTGGGAAACAAAAGTGAAGCTCCAATCGATCAGTACTGATTGTGAAGGTCAGGAAAAGTAAAAGATGTTCTTTAAACTGACATCTGTTGCAAAAGCAAGCAAAATATTGCCTGATAAAGTACATAATAATCATTGTATGTATTGATGGAGGAATTTGCACCTGTGTTTAAGCTTTGGGAAGCATTTTTGAGACATCCTGCTCTTTTAGATATTTTTGTTTTTTTCACATTTTCTAAACTTGTAGAACACAGATTTCAAGCATCCAATAGTAATACTTAAAAATAAAATCCAGCCTGCATCCTTTCTCCCCCCTTGAGTATACAGAGCCCTGCACTTGGAAATCCTTGAAGTTTCATTGTCTGGGAGGATGAAAGGGTTTTAAGAAGAACCATAACAACAGTGTATTTGCAGGCATAAATTACATTCTGAGCAAGGATACAAGGATAACACCTAGTAAAACAGCTTGGAGTACACAAAATCCCTCATTCTATCTACATATTGCGTTGGGAAAATACGGAAGAACAAGCTGCTCCAATCTGTAGATCCCTGCCCCTTTTACCAAAGTATAAGGTCCCTGGTATATAAAGCCTCATTTTAACTCCAGCAGCCACCTGAATGAAGCCCACCCCATAAGAGGAGGCAGCTAACACACCTAATCTGGTGGTTGCTACTCCTTCCCCTRAGTTTAGATGGGTACTGTGTTGTTTCACTTTGTTGCTATAGTAGTGTCTCTATAGCACTCTGCCATCCAGGCACAATATAGTGCCTCGTGCTCTCCACTTGTGTGTGTATGCATATGTATGTATGTGTGCATGCATGTGTATTATGTATATAAAAATTTGGTTCAAAATGCCTTAAAACCCCCTCACTGGATTCTTATTGTGTTTATTTTAATAAACATGACTCTTGTAAAGGGTTAAATGCCTTGTAAATCTATAATTGTGTGTGTGTATATGTATATAAATATAAATAAATAAATAAATATAGATAGATAGATAGATTTTTATATATATATAAAACACATATCACTTAGAAAGATCAAAACCTATGTGAGGAAAACCTGTAAGCATTCTATTTAAACCACAAACTGCAAATTTCCCCCAGAGTGTTTTCAGTTCTCGTTAGGTTTTAGGCATCGTTTGTTCCTCCAAACTATGCCTGTCTTTTGTTTCAGTTCCATTAAATAGGACAAACAGACCTTTTGCCAATAAAATTTGCAGAGTCTAAGACAAATAAATCTATCTCATTCAGAGACTGAGCATTAATATGTGGTCATGCAGCCCAGTCCAGGGGCCTCAGTAAACAATCTCTTAGCATCTGTATTCTGATATTGATATGGCATCCTAGGTATTATTCCTAAATATGAGCACAGAGCTAGTAAGGAAGAAATATTTTTACATAAAAATAGATTTTGAAATGTCAGTGTCTTAGGGGAAAAGGGAAGGTGCACCCAAAAATCTGCTTAGCTGAAATTCCACTTTCTATCAAAATGTTAAAATGGAAACATTTCTGCCAGCCCTGACAGTTACCGTAGGTTTAGCTATAAAACAGCCTGTTCAGTTTGTTCCTAAACTGACGCTCTGCCTTGCCCTAAAAGCTGCCCCATGTGGCTCCGGCGCGCAGGCACCGTCCCTCCCTCCTCCCTCCTGGGCATGCTGTGGCCCTGGAGGACAGTCTTCCTGTGGCTCCCCGGCAAGCTCCCATCCTGCAGCCTCCCTGTGCCACATAATAGTTCGCATGCACGTCTTAATAACTGTGCAGTACGGTCTAAGTTAAAAGTAACCTTTCAAACCATGTATTCAACCCTAATCTTGGGCTCAGTTTAGGCTCTTGACACTAACTTTTCTTAGTTCTCTGTGGCTTAACTGTATGCTGTTCCCATCGTTGTTCATAACAGTATTGTTTGTAGGTCACTTGCAGTTTTAAGTGCTAATTGAAGGACCAAATTTCTTCATGTGTAATTGTTTTGTGATACATGGCTTGTTTTAAAACTTGTCTTTTTTAATATAAAAAGGCTTTTAGGCATAACTATATAGAGAGATATATAAATAATATTATTTTCTCCATTTACTTCTCTAACTGTTTTTGAAAGAATGAATGTGGATTAACATTGTTATCCTTTCCTAACAATTATCTTTCGCTACTCTAGCTAGTTTAGTTCTAAAAGACAGAGCCATTGACAAGGGAAAAAAGGGAACCTTCTCAGATTTTTCAGCTCAGCGGTGGTAATGTTGCACTGAACACTAATGAGGGAACCCCCACTGATTTGCCTGCTTTGTGACTTTTCTATTTCATAATTATTTTTAAAACGCAAAACGACATGAGGTAGCCTAGTCATGTCTCTACAACTTCCTGGTAGCTCAGTTCTCACTGCAGATGGCAATTTGTTCTTGTAACATATATGTCTCTCTGACCATTTTCATCTAATTTGTATGGGTTCTACCATTTCCTTTCTCTCTTTCAGGGACCTTGCTGTGTGTGAGCTAGGGGGTGGCATGACATGCTTGGCTGGGCTCATGGTAGGTCTTTTCTCAATTCCAATCCCTTTCAGAGGAAGAAACAAAAGGAAAAATGTTCCAGTGCCTCCAACTGCTGGGTCAGAGAACTGTCAACAGCCTCAGCTGCAGTCAAGCTGCAGAGTCTTGAGAGACCTTCTAGATTGACTTGCTTTCGTATCATATTGATTTTATGGTTGCCTCGATGAGCAGAAACATTTTACCTCAGTGTAGTCAATATCTCTTGTTGTGACATTCCAGGCCAYGTACGGTCTGTCTTTCATTGCCATAGCTGAAGCATTTTTTTTTTTTCAGATTATAGTCCCATTTGCTAAGATACAGGAATAGCCTGGCGAATCACAGTTGGAGCACCATGATATAGCTGCTAATGTTTTGCCTGCATTATTACACCAACAAACATGATCCAGAGCTCTCGGTAATTAGATTCTTTTGAATTAGATTGGCCATTCAGGAGAGTTGTTCACCATTCTCTGGGTTCTGAGTCATGTATTCAGGAGATATTATGTAGCAGTGCAGTGCATTAGACAAGTTTTTATGTCTCTACAAATAAAAGCATATTGTTACACTGATTGGCATTTGACAAACCTGTCGCTCTTATACAATGTGTCGAGGTTACAGCCCAATGTGCGAGCATGTCAAAGCTCACAAAAAAATTACCCTTACAAAGCCATCTGCCTGCAATGCAAAGTTATATGAAGGGCATCAGGCAGTCAGACAGAAGCAAGCTGAAAGGCAGAGTGACAGCCTTGTATGATGGCTCTACTAGATAAACAGAAGCCCGCAAATGAAAGCCTCTCAGAATACCATCATCCGCTGTCACAATGCAATTACGGAACAGAATGATAGCAAGATAGAGGCTCCCGCAAATGGAATGATAAAAGTATTGACTGATTTGATTGAATGATTAAAATAATGCAGACATAAAATGAAAAAAGATTGAAGATTGTTACAGAGAAATAGGTGAGGAAGCATGATACTGAAGGCTTGTCACTCCTGTCTTCACTTCCACACAGACAAGCATATTTGCTCATTGTTTGCTGTGCTCTTTTTTTCAGGTTGCTATTTCTGCAGATGTCAAAGAAGTTCTGTTAACTGATGGAAATGAAAAGGCCATCAAAAGTATCCTTATTCAGATAGAAAACTGGTTTGTTGTGCTCATTCCTTTTTACTGGCTGAGTAACAATCGATATAAAGACAGACAGCATGGGGTATATTAAGAAAAAGTCCCCACATAAGTAATTAAAAAATAGATGTAGAATATCTTGAACAAAGCTACAATTTCCCCTATAATAAATTCCACATTTTCTTCCTAAATTAAAAATGTACATGTTGGTATAGAGCAAGTACAGTAGTAAATATTTGTCTTATGGTTCTGAAAGACTCCTTGTGTATATGCTGCATGTTACAGGCGGTATAGCAGTGAATCAAATCATTAGTTTCCTTTTGACATGTATTCTTTTTGCAGGAGAAACCAGTTTTTTTTTTTTGCTTGCAGATACTAATGTCTTAAAATATACACAGTATTTGTATATTGTCATAGTTTTTCTAGTGTATTTTAAAAGGCACAGTTTCATTATTGCTACTAAGTTGTAACTGCCTGCAAATTATCCATTTAGCCTGCTTAATCAATTATCATTTTATCATTATTTTTCTTGATGTAACATTTTAAAACTACTCTGTCCCTTGTAGGCAGTATTTTATTATATTTCTTATATGATTATATTAGAATAAATTGCTATTATGCCATACCAGTATGAACACATAGTTCAGAAAATTGAACTGTACTTTGGCTAAGCGAGAGAATGAGTGAGCATAATTTGTGGCCACATTAAATATCAGCACAGAATAAGAACAGATATATATAGTGAATACTAATAGCCCTTAGAAATTGAGAGGAAAAAATGGAAGATATCTATTTGCTTTTGTTCCTTGGTAATCTTTCCATTTGCATTTTAAGGCAAGGGGTTTTGGCCACTGCATCATCAGAATTATTTAGATTTTGAAAGCTAGCACAATGAGTACTTACTGAAAAAATAAGTTAAACTCTGTTGTATATTGAAAAAAATTGTCTTTGCTTATAACTGTTAAAACAGGAAACATGGCAGTGCCTATTAGCTATTAGCTTTAAAAACACGTTCTCAGATGTAACTCAGCCAACTATAATTGCTTACAACACTTTAACAATTTCATGGAGAAAAACAGGCAATCACAAATCATATCATTTAAAACTTGAAAGAAGCCTCATAAAAGTCTCCTTTTTCTTGAAAATGCAGGTTCTCAATTGTGTTCCAAGGATTTTTATTTTGCTAAATTCTCGTGGATTATGTTCATGGGTTGAGGAGGAGGTATTCATTATTCTGTGTAGTTTTACATAGCATCACCCCTTCTAATCTTTCTCAGATGTCTTTGTGAAGATAAAAAATGTGGAGGAGGAAAAGTGTTTCAAAACTAGTGTAGCAAAATAAACTGATGTTTGACAAAAGCATGCTTTTTTAACAGAAGGTCATTCTACCCACAGAAAGCTTCAGGTGAGCTTAGTAATCATCAGGTCAGCAAATATCTTGCATAGCAGATTCCATAAACATACCTGAACTTGTATCAAATTTATCTATCTTCTACAGATAGGAGAATTGGTGAGTGCTAAAAATCAATCTTTGCTCAACCTTTGGAACTAAACAATTTAGAGCGCTATTATTTCTGAAAAAGATACTCTTAATATGATCTAATTAATACACCGTAGTTTTCACAATATGTTTTAGAAATATCTTTTATTTCTGAAAGTCTTACAAGAAGTCTTCATCTGTATTCACTCAGTGAATCCCTTTTAGAGAAGTGATTGGTGGAAGGCTCTAACAAGAATTTATTTTTCTTTTTTAACATTTGGTGCTCTGAAGGCTCAGCATTCAAAGTGCTTTTATTGTGCTGGATTTTACAATGGGCTTAATATTAGCAGGGTGCCAAAGTGCAGCAGACTAAGAACTTTACAGTGTAGGTGGAATGTATTCTTAAAAGAGCATGTAATAAAATTTACGTTGCATTTTATGTTTTATGGACTTCACTAGTATTTTTATGATCTGTCATACGGTAATTTTCTTTTGCATTCTTTGCTACAGTGACTAGCTATAACAGAAGTTTAGACTAAATTTAGATCTGTTTCAGCCACACCAGACTCACAGAAATCAGTAAGATTTTTTAGTTTAGTTGGAGATAGTATCTGGCCCCAAGTGTCACAGACTACAAATGATGTATTCCTGCTAACTTTTATTATTGCTGATGGTATTTTTTAATTGTTTAGCATACCAAATTAAATTAATGTGGGATAAAATACTGTTTTCTTGTCTAGATTCTGCTCTTCAGGAATAGTTAATGCCTAGTATTATGCTTTTTTATGTAGGTATTATAGATTAAAATAATCTTGTTTAAAAATTACTGTTTACATCCTCCCTTTAAATTTCTTAGGAAGCTTAAATTACATGCCAGTCATACTATAATATCCAAAAATTACTTTCCAAAAAGTAAAAGTGGTTGTCAACAAAAAGGAAAAAAATCACTGTCAGAAGCCAGGAAATCACCAAGCAAGCCTGCTAATTATTCTTAATGGGCAAGATGAGCGCATTAAGAAACAAATGAATACATCAGTGAAATGTAATTGAAAATCGACCTGGCAATAGTGCATTGCATCTGAGAATCTGCCTTTGTATTATCATCATCATCATCATAATTATTGTTGTTTTTGTTGTTGTTATCGCTATTCAGTGAGCGAACTAACAGCTTTGCTTTGTGAAGTCTTAAGCTTTTGAGGATTTGATTTTTCTTTTAATTTTTGACAGTCTTCATATTATTCTCCATCTCATACTGCCACATGAAGTATTCACTATGTATGTTGTGAGCATCTTTATTAGGATATATTATTGAAATATTGCAAGCTAAAAAACTTGATGAATACGTTAATTTCAAATCATTATTGTGATTTTAACCACTTCACTCTGAATATATAGCTTTATTATATATTAATCAATGGCCTTATGCATGGGACTTTTTATGGAGACTTTTAAATGGATGTTATGATGTAAGTTACTAATCCATTTAAAAGATTGCACTGTAACTCACTATTTTTATTTATCATAGGTAGAGTTTAATTATTTAACAGATCATTCCTATTGCAAAACCTATGAAATAAAGACAGATGTTCTTGCTTTTTCAGCTTCTTTCAAAACTTCATTGTTGATTTAGTGTATTTGATCTAAATTCTTTCATGATTGTTTAAATAAAGATAATATTAAAAATAAAAATGCAGGTCTTTCAAGTCAATATAAAAGATATATATATATAGGCAAAGTCATCAGATTCAATCCCCTTTGAAATTTTGGGTGATATGTATTCAGATACAAATTTTCCAGTTTAGGTCATCTCTATGATAGATCCCACATAGAATACCAAATTGGAAACACTGGAAAGGTCTAAACTCAGTTCAACATGTCCAAATCCAAGGATCAGGTTCATTTTTTGTAAAAATGGTCTCCTGATTCAGAAACACTAAGTACCTTCTGCCTTAGCTCTGTTTCACACCATGCACTAGTGATTTGAACTACTATTGGAAAGCATCAATAATACAAAACATTGTTGCAGTGCACTGTAATGGCCATTAAAATATAGCGTATGGATCTTTCAACAGTCCTGGGAAATTTAGGTTAGAAAGGTCATGTTCAGCCTGAATGCCTGAAGACATGGACTTATAAATTATTTTTAAAAGGTAGTGTTAACATGTTTACTACAATTATTAATAGTTTTCCTCAGTTATATAATTGAAGTAGTGTAACTAATTTATCAACAGTGTTACTTCTGCCTCTACTAAAAAATAGCATGCTTTGTTCATGGAGTTATTTATGCCTTCCTTTTGCTTCAGAAGTATGTGCCATTCATTATTGCTTTCCATTGCGTATTGTGGCAACACTTTAAAAGGTATGTCCAAAGCAGAGAGATTGGTTTAAACCAGTTTTCTGTCACTGAATTTGTAATTTTTGATTTCACGAAATACGAATTGTCTTTTCTTTCACATTGTTTGGATAGAGTTTTTCCTAAAATAACTTTTCTTAAATAGTCAACAGTGTTAGGAAGGCTAATTATGTGATTTCATCAAAGCAAATAAAAAGATACGTTAGTCATTGTTTAAATGAGTCTAATATTACAGTATTCAATTTTCTTATAAGAGCGTTTGCAAAGAAGAATTTAACTTTTGGGACACCAACATCCTCCTAATTATCACTAGATTTCCTGTACCTTAAAAAAGAGGGAGCAGTCATTGACTTACTTTTCAAAACTGTGCCTGTATGACTCGATGCTACTACTGTAAAGCATTAGTGTCTGAATCTCTTTCTGATTTTAGACCTGTGATCAGAATGAGGATTTATTTTAGAGGGAACGGATCCCTTTTCAGATATCGATGTAGTAGTAGTACAGGCTGTGGCATCCACATTTATTGATATATTTATTGATATATATGAGTGATTTTTTTTGGATACGTATGGATTCAAGTGGGCTGTCATTTAGTTCTCTCATAGTTTTGCATGACTTGCTACACCTTGTCTTTCCAATGTCTTCTCAGTAACCAGAAATGATTGATTGTAAAGGTTATCTTTGCAGGCACAGGTGACTGGGCGCAGCTGCCGTGGAAACTTTTCATTGACAATCTTTGCTTTGGGTCTGCCTGAGGTGCTACCCAAGTTTGTGACCCGATCTTCCAAACTGAAAGAGGCTGAGACATGAGACAAAGGCAACGCTGTTGCAGTGCCTATGGGGAAGAAAAGGCATTTTTTGCTTTCTACTGATCTGTTATAGCAGAGAGGAGCTCCAAACCATTCTCAAGAAAGCAAACAAACTAGAAACTCTCTTGGCTGCAGGTGAAAGTGCTCCTGTTGTGTGTTGGATTTTATCCAGACAGTCAGAGCCAAGAGCAAAGGTACGTGTGCTGTGGCTGGGGCAGAACTCAAAACCCTTCAGCCTCTGAAGCCTCAGCGCTGTGATCTAGTGATACAGTCAAAAGCAGCACAAACTAAGCTGCTCGTTAAGTGACTGTGCTAACGAATTCCTGTTCCCCATGGTTGTAACTCATATATTTGTAAAAGATAGTTGCCTTTAAATGTACGTAAGATATGGGAAACCTTTTTCAGCTCCCTCCCCCTTCCTTAAATGGAATTGTTAATGAAAGAACAGTCAATAGAGGTAGGCAACAATAGCAAGTTGCTGGCTAGATTTATGGCTGATGTGCCAGAGTAGAACTATAAAATCTATAAGTCTGAAAAGACTGACTGTTAGCACAGATTAAAGCAGACCAAACAGATAAAAGACACTATGAAGGTGTTAACAATGGAAAAAATATATTCTTGATGATTTTTTATTACTGCTCTAATTTTATAGAAAATTCTTAACAAGTATGCTACAGATGTAAGTGACATCATCACAAGAAACCAAAATGCAGGAGCATTTAAGGCTCAAAAAGTGTCAAGCTGGTAAGATTGTACTAAAGTGGCTTATGGATTCTTGCATGTAATTGTGTATTTAATATAAGTGGGAAATGTATGCAAAAGTGTGACCTATATGATTGATACTGTCACAGATGTATACAGTGTAAGAAGATGTATCACAGTGTAAGTGATGCAAAACAGAAATTTGAAAGTATTAAAAAAATTATTTGAATTGCTTTTTTACCTAGCAAGTATAGTTTGATTATTCTTGGTGACATAATGGTCCTTTTCCTTTTTATTTTTTTAAACATACAGCATGTCTTTTCAAGCTGCTGTTCATTGCATAGTTGAAATTGGGCTTCTTGAGAATCAGCATTACCCATTGTACTGAATAAGAGGCTTGGAATGAATGTACCTAAATCACTGGTAGAGTTCATTTTTAAATAACACTGAGAATTCAGGGTAGCAGCAAATCCCTTTGCCCCTGAGGCAGATGTTGTCAGGCTCTTTGTGCGAAGATTTTGGCCATCCTGTTTCCTTGATCAGTATCACGTGACGTTGTTGCAAAGGCAAATGGGCCATATGGGAGCTAGGCACAGAGTGCTGGAGCCCTTCTTTACTGCCATTGACCAAGTTCTGAAGTGCAGGGCGCACCCAGTGTTTCTCTCAAACTGTACCTGCTTTGTTGTCTCAGTCATCCCTGAAGACATGCTCTAGAGGGTAAGCATTGTAGATGTTCAGAGAACTTGCTTTCAGATCATCTCCAGGGCTGTTTCTGACTCACCCTGTAATTGAAGGCTCATTATTCATTGAAGTCAGGACTTCATATTGCATAGGCTCATCGGAAATCTTCGTGTATGGTAGGGGTTGGAAGCAGCTGAGAATTTGATGTGTGTTCATCTTTGGTAGTAATTAAAAAGTAAACTATCATACACACTTCATATTTATGGTATGGGGCTATGAATTAGAATGTGCCTAGAGGTAGCTACCTAAGAGCAAATAGTGCGCTCTCATTGTGTGTCTAAATCTTTTTCTTTTTTTTTTAATGATTCTTATTCCAGAATAAGGGCTCTCAGTCCTTCAAAGAGTGACAAAAGTAAAGCTGAAAAAGGCAAGCTGTTACAGCAGAATAAGTGTATTAACATACAATTTTAGTTCATTCATATAATTTATCCTATGCTTGTGCAACCATTCTGTGTAATAGACAAGTTTTTTAAATGAGCACTTAAGGTTAGAAAAATATCTACCTTCATTATGGTATACGTGCATACATCTTAGAAATATATCTGTGCATCCCAATAATTGCTTGCCGAGTAGACAAAGGCCGTACAGGCACCAGGGATGGTCTTTCAGGTTCCAAGTGCTGAGCACTTCTTGTGAGCAACCTCAAATCCTCAGCTGTGCTGTGGGGAGGCTATCCTGTGTGGTGCCTCTATACAGAATCTTAGATTTTTTAGCTTTCCAATAGCTGTGTACTTTGCACAGGATTTCAGACTTTATTGCTTGTCAAGGTTTCAAACCTGGTCTTTTAGATATCAATCAAAAGCACATTTTCTACCCTATCCTCATTTACATTTATCTAATGCTTAAGGTCATTTGTGATCATTTGAGTGTATTTCAGCATATGGAATCAGTGAATAATAGATTTCAGCTTCATGCTGTGAAGAAAGATTGTGTTTTTACAAGACATGATGTTGTTTACTGGGTGTTAATAATCACTAATTAATAAACATATCTAGACTTCATAAAATGTTGCATTTTAAGGAATAAAAATGTCAAGTGTTTAACTTATCAAGTGCAATAGCATTTTGGGATTTATTTGCATAAATAAAATAATTAAATTAAAAAGTAAAGTGAAGTACTATCTCAAAACATAAGGCACTTTCATTGTAATAAATATTTAATTTGATTTTTACTTCTACATTCTTAAGGCTTTCACAGATGTGTTGTAACATATTCTGTACAATTTAAAAAATATATGTATTCAAATGACTAATCTCAAAAATTACGATCATTTTGCATCTTTCATATATTGTACACATTAGTAGTTGATGTTTCCTATCAAAATTAAGGCTATTCTTTGGTTAGTTATTTGGGAAGTGCTAATGGATAGATCAGTCGATTTAGTAACAGTATGTGATGAAGACAGTAGTTATAGAATTATTTGATCACTCTCAAGACCTTGGAGAAACTTGAAAGGCTGATGTAATAGCTGAAATATTACTGTAATCTTGATTCGCTTTTTCTACAACCCAAAACCTTAGTTTTATAATGATACATGGAAAAAATCATAAGAAAATGTAATATTTTGTAGGGAAGAATGCAACACTGACATGCAAAGTGACTTTACATTGATCAGAACTTGTGGGCAAAAGAATGACAAATACAGTGATGTATTTAAATGACATATTACAGCATTAATTTAATCTCAAGAAAGCACTACTTATTCCTCACTCTTACATATAAGCACATTTAAGCAGGGTCCAGTGCAAAGACTCTTACCATATAAAAAATAATTCAGAATAGACTCTTCTCACTACACCTCCATCTCACTTTGGGATATCTTTTCCTTGCACATGGAGTGGAAATTTTGAGGTATGAGACTCAGTCTGTCTTTTTCTAGACATTTAACTCTACACTTGGAAAATATGCCAAAATATGTATGGTACAAAAAGAAGCAATCCAATATCAGCCAAGGGAAGTTAGATTAGGACAACCTGCCATACATTTATTTATTTAGATTTATACAAAATGCAATAAATGAGCACTTATCTAGCTCTCTGTTGACTCTTGATTATTGTTTAAAAGTACAGTAGTGTAAGCCAAACTGGCAGTTTGTCATATTATGTGTTACAATAATAGATATTTAGTAAACAGTTTACTTCAGCAATGACTATACAATTCTATGTTTATTTTTAGCTTCTAGTAGTATATACAGAATGTCTTGCTAACGCTTATTGGAAATATGTATAGTAATAACACTGTTACTAATAATGACTTGCTATAATAAGGCAAATTGCTAATACTATGTATGGGTTTGATGATTTTAGTTTATTCCCCATTCACAAATTACCCATGAATCACTTTAAATTTACCCCATAACCTGGCATATAAATTACCCTGATAGCAGTCTTTATACCATCAGCTGTTGACATGCATCTCATCATTGTTTTGAATATATCCACTAATGATTAAATTAGCAATAACAAAGTCATGGAGTCTGCTCTTTTATTCTTTTTTATGTGGAAAGCTTCCTGAAGTGGGGGTTTGGGGTTGTAGAATTTGAAGAATTGTTGTTATTACAAGTGTCATGATGGAAAAGCTTTATCAAAGAGGAGGGTTTGTAATATTTTCTAAAGGTTAACAGACTGTTTGTCATATATACCAGGGACTTTGTTCTTCCATCAGATTCCCTTGTCTGAGAAGACTGAATCAGTTAAGAACAAAATGGGACCTATGAGTTTTAGGCATGGACAAGTCTACTGTTTTGCTAAGAGTTGCCCCAGGAGGATTGCATTCTACACAGCAGTGAGAGCAAGTACATAAAACATAAAGACAGTGAGAGAAATGCTTATTGCACGATGCACCCTGTGTGATTTGATTAGTAATGGTTTATTGTGTACTCTTTGTCCATATTACAGTCAGCATTAGAACTTGTATTAAGAATGTATGATAAAGTGACCAAAAATGACAATTCTTCTTCCTTAAAGGTTAACAGATAGATTATCATCTGTTATCCAAGATTTTAATGTTTCTTACAAATATAATGAATTTATAAGCTTCCTGAACTAAGCCTAAAAAAAAAAAAAGCATACCTTTCTAAAGACCAAAGGATATTTAGTAACAGAATAGAAAGAGGCATCAGTGAGAAATCACTAAGCTACATAGTCCTGATTCCACTTCTTACATGAATTCCCTTTTTCTACCTAACTGCCAACATGTGAATTTTATCTTACTGCAGTGATTTCAGATCTACTGGCTTCCCAAGTTTCCTCATTCCAACTGTTCATATAACAAGTTCCATTGTCTTTAATAAAGACTTCTTACATGTTTCCACTCGTTGCATTGATCTGAGCATTGCTAAATTCAAACTTATTGTATGCACATTTACTGAGCTTGTTGTGTTCGTTGGCTTTGTAATCCTCAGTGAATCTTTCTTCCAATTACTTTTCCAATCTCCTCATGTAAAATTCTTGCATGCACAGCACCCCTTGACAAGGAAGAAGCTGCCAAAAGAAACATTTCCTGTTTTTTGGTTAGGAAGAAAAGGCTCCTGGTTCCTGCTATCTTCATTTGATGTCCCTATGTATGTATTAGAAGAAACAATCAACAGTCTGTCTTTTAATGCCATTGTGAATTTGTAGCTCTCTGTCATAGAAAACTCAACTGAGGTGGAAGCCATTCTGCACCTTTGATCATACTTGCCCTTCTCTATACCTTTTCCAATTTCAGTGTACTCTTTTTGAGATGAGGGGGAGCAGGATTCTGTACAATATTCAAAGTGTGTGCAAACGATAGATACATGCAGTGGAATAACTATATTTTCCATTTCTCTTCTAAAAATGCCTCACAGTGATTTACTTTTTTGACTGTTGTTGAACTGATGTTTCCATGGCACCGTCTGTCATAACATCAAGAGTTTTCTCCTGAGTGGTGATGATCAGTTCAGAAACCTTCCTTTTATACATGAAGCCAGAATTATTTTTCCCCTTGTGCTATTTGCGTTTACCAATGCTGAATTTTATCTGCCATTTCATTGTACAATAATTCAGTTTCATCCTTCTGCAGTTCTTCAGCCTGCTTTTTTCCTTGTTATCTTGAATAACCTTATAGCAGGAGCAAACTTTGCCACCTCAGTGCTCATCACTTGTAAACATGTTAAATAGAACAGGTCCCTTGGGAACTCTACTGATTATCTCCCTCCATTGTGAGAACTGACCATTTACCACTATCCTGTTTACTATCTTTTGTTCAATTATTCATCCAGGCCAGGACTCTTATCCCATGGCTGTCCACTTTCCTTAAATGTTGTTGGTGAGGGATTTTGCCAAAAGCCTTTTGGAATCCGAGGTAGTCTGTGTTACCCACATCACCCTTATGTAAACACTTGTTGACCCCTTTGAAGAGCTCTGAAAGGTTCATAAAGCAGGACTTCCTTTTACAGAAGACATCATCCCTCAAAAAAGGGTTTTGTGGTGAAATTGTCTTCAATTTCTTCTACAGTGAACACTGATGCAAAGAATTCATTTAACCTCTCTGAAATGGTGTTATCCTCTGTGAGTGCTCATTCTGTACCCTGATTATCAGCTGGCCCTACAGACTCTCCTGAAGTGCTGGCAGGAAGATTTAGTACAAAGGAAGGAGTACGCTCATTTTTGGCCTGCGTAATTTTATTTTTATATTTAATTTGCCAAGTTTTTGATCCTTTCTTCATTTGGATGCAGCCTCTGCTTTTGGAGGAATGACTTCTTGTTTCTAACAACCTCCTTTACTGTTTGGCCATACCAGCTGACTTTTACCAACTTCTAAGTATTTCCTATTAGTGTATTATTTCACCTGCTTGTGTTGATTTAATGAAATGGCAACTTGTTTAAAATGACATTGTAGTTGTGTCTTTCTTCTTTATGTGACCAGGTAAAAATATATGAAGAGACAAAAAGGGAAAGGCTTTGTAGAGAAATTTCTGTGTGTTTGGAAGAACAGGGAAAGAAAAGCTAGGTGCTATCTAAAACAATGTCCTTGCATTATTTTTAATAATTCTTGGTTGTGTTTTGTCAAATTCTTGGCTATATTTTATGATGGTCTTCTCTTAGCTTTAAAAATGTGCTGTTGGTAGAACTGTTCCTCTTGTACTATCTTGGACTGGACAAAAAGACTAGGTGGAGACCATTGATTTGAGAAAGCTTATGTCTTTCTTTCCAAGGCTTTTAAGGAAAATGTCTGTGAGATGTTAGAATTTAAGTTTTTGTATTATTATTATTTCTATACTTATATATATACCCATCTTTTTTAGCCAATCCTTACGTTGTGTTTCCTGATTCATGTTATTACCATTGTACCCTTGTCTACCCTTCCTCCTCTAGCTGTGTTCTACCTTAATAGGCAGTCATCAAGCCCATTTCACACACTTTCAGTAGGCTGCCTCCTTCAGAGGTCCTCTCTGCTAATGTTAGCCACAGACATAAGAAAGTTGGAACAAACTCTAAATTTTGACAAAGCAATTTTTATAGTGTTATCTTTGTTTATGTCATTAATGAGGCAGTTAGTCATTCAAACACTAACCAAGGATATTGAAAGTGAAAAGGATTCAGGAAAGAGGCGGAAGAATGAATCAGGGTCAGGAAGAGAAAGAGTTAAAGAGCTCTGTTTACGTAACTTGCCAAAGAAATGACTTGATTGTTAAAAATGAATTGATTTTGATATGAAAGTCTCCTGTGGGGAAAAAAAATCTTTAATAGAATATCATTCTTTAATCTAGCTTACAAGTATCTAACAAGATTTAGAAATTGAAGCTAGACKAATTCAGTCTAGGAAAAAAAGATCAGTTTTGACAAAGAGAATGATAATATATTAGAACATCTTTCTATGGGAAGTGGTAATTTCTCAAACAGTGAATGTATTTATATCAAGTTGGGTATCTTTCTGAAATGTGTCTTAATTTGCTGAGATAGATGGGCTTGATGTAGAAATTTAAGATCCTTCATGATTATTATGGTCCCTTCTGCCCTCAAAATCCAAGCATTTGCAAATTACATCCCCTCAGCTGTTCTTTCTCCTTTCTCCCATTCACTCCTTCTGGACCGGCCTGTCTTTAAGGTTCACTTCACATTCTTTGTTTTCCTTTTTTTTTTTCCTTTCGATTGTCCTCCCCTTTTTCATGGATAGACTATTTTCCATAAGGCAAGGAATCATCTTCTTTTCCTTCAAATTTCTACTCAAAATCCACTTTTACAAAGCTTTCATTCACTGATCCTACCAGTATGGTTGTGCTGCATGTGCCTATACTGTCTTGCATTTTGAAATGGGATATTTTATTAAACCATATCAGTCTGAATTAGAATGTGAGAACCATCCATTTTGTGCACGGTGCACCACATGAACCTTACTAAAAACAGTAGTCAGTCTCCTAAACAAAGACTGATTTCTAAGGTATTGGCATAGAGGAGGGGCGTGAAAAAGCAAATTTGGAAACACCAGTGCTATTTTTTTATTTAAAACATTTTTATGTAAGATATTCTCCAGTCTTTTAAAAAATCAAGTGCATTGTGGTGCTGAATGCTGGGTTGTTGTGTGTGTGCAAAATGGATAACTTTATTCTGCAACTGTTGTATTGACATGCAGCACTTTTAGTATGTTCCAAAAATTTGGTAGCTTTTGACATGGATCATATGTGTGAGTGTTAGGAGTATTATTTTTGAAGAAGTATAACTGTAATTTTTCCATCTGAATTTTAGCAAAATATGTTGTACAGGTAATCTCAGAACRAGGACCAAGGGAAGCAAGTAACTTCATCATCCAGTTATAAAAAGCAACTTTTAGGCAGGAAAACCCAGATTGTTGGATTTGGTGGTTTTTCTTTTTTTTTTTTTTTTACATAAATGTTGAGGCCTGGTCATGTATTGTGCCAGGCTTTGTACAAACACAGAGCAAAAAGGCAGTTTGTGTCCAAGAGAGTCTGTGGTTTAAGACCAGAGATAGATATTGTGAGGACAGATAACAAGGATAATTTTGGTCAGTATGATAGACAAGTTGTGGCACAAGAGCAGCCTAACCTTTTTCCAGTTTTGTAGGCACTATTTCATAGGAGGGTTTCAAGGATAATGGAGTAACTTTGTGAATTATCATGGATAATGGAGTGGAAGCAAATCGTAAAGGTGCTTGCTTGAAAAGCTAAGTGAAAGATGTAAACTGACATTAGGGCTGATTAAGGAAAGGGCTTGTCCTTTCAATATTATATGAGAGAGAACAAATACGGAAGTGAACTGTTGTGAAGTATTTGGAAGAGAAGTCTTGCAACTTACCTGGAGGAGTACAAAGAGAAAGGTGACAAGATTAGGGTTGCAGGCAAGAAAAAGCAATCTTTGCAGGAGTCTACTGAATAAATATTAATAGGGCAAGACTGTATTTTTCAAAGACCAGGGAGAACAATATTGTGATGTTAAGATATAAGGAACAATGACATGGTCAAGAACTAAAGTTAAGAGAAGTAGATAGGAAAGTTCTTAGAGATGCTGTGCAGAGAGAATAAGCAAAATCTGGACAGAAGTTGGGAATACAGATATGGAGAAAGGTCTTAGCTACATCCAGATTACAGACTGGAATTAATGGTTATGTCCCTGGGGATCAAGAAAAAGATAACAACAAAGCTTTGTTGTGCTTTGGAAGTGTTGTGCTTGAGGTGAAGACCATTCCCTGAGGCTATGAAAAAGGTTGAGTTGTAAGTCTGGACAGACAGACGGTCTGCAGTAGAGAAGTGTTTGGATGGGTTATCAAAACAGAGAGGGTAGTTGGACTTGCTCTTATGGATGAGATAGCTCAGAAGTAAGATTTAGAGGAAGAAGAGGAGGAGAAGATACAGCACTGTGAAGTTATCATAAATGTGGAGAATGTTTGAAGAGGATCATTTGAAGAATACATTGAAGAAACAGTAAATAACAATAAAAAAAGAGAAAATGGTAGATAACAGGTGCTAATGAATAGCAAGATTTTACTGGGCTGACAAGAGAAGAGAGGTCAAGAAGAATGAGGATAAAATGCTGGTTTTGAGACTGTCTGAGAAAAATCATTGGGAAACTTTGACAAGAGTAAATAAATTAATTGGAAGTTGCCAAAGCCTGCAAGGGAGTAACCTAAGAAGAAACTGTTAGAAAGAAATTCCAATCAGCAATTATAAATATTACATTCAAACTACTTAGAAGCGTAGGAGAATGACTGATGATGGGGTACTCATGATGCAAAGTTTCACCTTGGCTTCTTGATACCAGGTGTGCACCATAGGGAATGCAGTAACAGTTAAGAATACAGAGCAAGGTGAAGCAGTGAAGGTAAGAAAGGCAGAAGGTGGAAGAAGAGGGAGAAATAAGAGCAACCTAATGAGAATATAATGAGAAAGATGGGGAAATGGAAGAAGGCGAAGTTGCAGTACTCTGCAGAGGAGTTCTGATCATATGTGTACACATTGTCTCCGTTGCTAAATTAAAATCTGTCATTTTGATCTTTGTACAAAACTGAGGAATCACAGACAGAGAACAAGGTGCAGAGAAACATCCTGGTGATTCCTGTTGTCAGTGTGTTAAAGAGCTTGCTTGGTTAATGTCATAGAAAAAGTCATATAAATACCCAGACAAAATCTCTTACCCGAACCTGTATGCACACCTGTGATAATTTTTTTCATAAACTAAAACCTAAATTAAAATATGAAAAGAAGAAGTTGGTAGATGGAGATTCTTGGTAGCTGTTCATCTGTTAACCGGGACTTTTTTTTAATCTTTATCAAAACTGCTAATACATCTTGAAGCAAAGCAGGCATTTATGTCCTTTGTCCTTCTTTCTGGTTTTGATTTTTTGTCTTTATCTGAACAGCTACTCTTTTGCTAACTTGAGACCTACGCTAACCTGTGCCAGTCATCACAACAACATCTCAGAGGGACGTGGAAATGTTTGAAGTTTTTATGATCAGGAGAGTTAGCCTGTTTTTTCCTCTGTAAGTTACCTGCCTAGACACATTAGGAAGACAACCATTGAATCCCAGAAGTTGAGTAATAATAGCAATGGGGTATTTTGCATCAGAAATAAAAAGCTGCCAAGAGCAGGATTTTGTTGCAGATTTTGAGAAAAGTTACTAATTGTAAGAAAAGAAATGCTGACATTTATTAGGCTATTCTTCATAAATTAGAATTACTTTACAGGGGAAATGCAGCTCTGGCTGCCATAACTGTCCTTGGGACATTTGCCATGTTTGGTTTTTGTTTTTGAAATGCAAGGGGATATTTGGGGGTACATTGTTAGTATTTAAAGAAAGGATGTTCTTCTTTCAGTCTCTATTTTCTTATTTGATCTTTTTGTTCTGTTATCAATACTATTCTATTTATCTTGACCTTAATCACATTCTCTGGCTTGTCAATTCAAAAGATAAATCAGGAAAAAAAACAAGAAGAAAATGCTTTGATTCTTTTTTTATTTAATGTATTTGTTGCTTTAGAATGGTGTAAGATTGACAGCCTCGGAAACTAAAGCATCAGTACATATTTTCTCAGACTATTTCAGTAGTATGCTTTATCCCTGACCTGGAAAAGCCACCTCTGTTTGTGAGAGGATAGTTCATTCTCCATAGCTCATTCAGTCCTTGTCCTTTTTGCTAGAACTGCCATCAAGATTGCTAATTATAGTAATAGGTTTGTGACGTGGGTACTTTTCCTCTGAAAACTGGTCGAATTCGTTTGATATAGGCCATAAAGCAGCCATTAGCGGGTACCAAGTTTCAGACACCATCAGTTTGGCCTAAGGAGTAGCTGAACAGTCTTTCACTCACATCCTATTTCATTTTTTAACATTTTTGTAAGAGGCAAAAAATTCCCCCAAATTATTTTATATTTCCCGTGGGTTCAGGTCCTTTTCTACTGAAATCGAATTGCCTACTTTCAATTGCAAAAAACTAAACCTGCGTAGTTTAAATAAGCCAGCACAAATTAAAATCAACAGTGGGCTTTAGACAGCCTTAAAAATGTTATTTTTAGCAGAAAAGCCATTAAACATATGGCTTAGACAGAAATACAGTGGAAAGTACATTTTCTAAATTTACAAAATAATTTCAGCTGTTAGTATTGTGGCATCTTACCTCAAAAGAAAGACATTAAACATTTAAAAGTTCTTATTTTACAGGAAGAAATTTGGAAAACAAATATTCTGAAGCCTCAGAAACTTCAGTTTTCTATATTAATTCAAACTAATGATTCTTCTCAATCTTATCTGCTTTGTGCATTCAAGATGGCCACTCAAAAAATTCAGAGAGAAGACTGAAAAAATAACCCTACAAAATCTTCTGGACCTGCTCCCCAGTTCTTTGGGGAAAAAAAATTCTAGTGTTAAAATTGATTCCTGATTATCTAATAAATAGTAAATAAAATCAATTTTGAATTTCACATGTGAAAACAGTCTTTTTTACATCAATGAATTTAGTATTGTTGAGGAGGGAACAAGAGGAAAATATTAACAAAGATTTACTTTTTCTCTTGGTGGCATTCAACATGATTCTGGTAACATAAAAGATTTTTGTGGCACAGCATTGTCGTACTCATGCCTATTTTTAAAGGAAATTTCATAAAAGCTGAGATTTTCAGATTTCTGTTGCTAACACTTTTCAGATTTTCCTAGCGGTGCTTTTCTTTAAATGAAGATGCAGTTGGTCCTTATTTCACTGTACTTTCAATATTTCCTTCAGCTCTGGCCAATGAGTCCGAGAGTCACGTCATCAACAATCCCTGGAAAAAAAAGTTCCTTATTCCTTAGTCTACATATAGATATATGCATTTAGATACACATGCACATATCTTTACTTATCTCATACTCATCTTTACAGTTGTTTTGCAGTATCAGTAGTTTTTTCTGTACTTCATGTTCAAGAATTATGTTTAGGATACAGGAACTTTTATTGCTATTTGATGGTATTTATAGATGTCCTGACTCTGATTCATTAGTTTCATTAGCATTAGAAATCAAAGTGGCTGATTCTGATTCAGAATCAGACTGGTTCTGACATCAGTGTTAATGATATAATAATTCTGACTTTGAGCAGAGTTATTTCTGATTCCCTGACATGCAGAGGCATGTCCACTTTACAGATGCAAATGCAGATGTATGACTGCAACTCATGCAAATTTTTGGCAGCTTTAATCAGATAACAGTGTAGACATGGTAGCCCAGATTTAGCTACCTAAGTTCTGAGGTTGCAGCCTGTACTAAGCTACATGTACTGTAGCTACACTTCAGTGTGTAAGTTTTATTTGCGCTAGTCTAAAGATAGCATGGCTAATTGTATACAGCTTAWAGTTACAACTTTCCCTGCAGCGTGCACGTGCCAAGTGAGATCAGAATCAGTCCTGTCATTATTTGTTTTATAAAAAATATTTTTAGTTTACAAGGTTATTTCCCAATATTAATAAAGATGTTGCTTTGCCCTTTGAAAGTTAATGGTAAAGTAGAATTTGAAAATCTTGTGTGTAAATTTATCGCTGGCCTTAGCATAACTCTCATGTCTTCAGGAAATGCAGCAGTATTGGAGCTAGCGACCAAGAGCAGCTCTGGAGCTAGATCAGGAAAATGAAAGAAGACTGGCTTATGGCTGAATGTGCGGCCCTTAGCTCACTCCTTGTAACAGCTTGCATGCTAGTCCTGTTGCACCACTGCTCATGCTCCTGGTAACTCCTCTATTCTATATGTTGCTCAGCATTATGGCTGCTGAGCTTTTCGCTACCTGCACAAACTCTCTGTGTTCGGTAGGTGTGCACAGAAAATGCTGTATTTTGCCTGCTCAACCTGACAGTAACATAAGAGGTTTGGGGTTTTTTTTTTCCCCCAGGAGAAGGCACCTGTGCTGCCTTCCAAACTACACATGTGAAGTATAGTAAATATATGGATTATAAAATTCATAATTCAAATCCCTATAGTGGTACTGATCAGATCTCTGCTTCTGTAGCAATGAGGACCAAAGGTGGCCTTTTAAGGCTCACAGTTCATCTGCCAATTTCCAGTTCTGCTTCAGGATTCTTAAAATATTAGAGTGTGTACTTTAAACCCACAAAACTTACCTTTACCTAATTTCACCATTTGAACCTAAGTTTCCAGGGAAACAGGTTTGAAAAAGCCGCTGGTAGCCAGCAGGCAGCCGGCAGCTGAGAGTGAGAACTCTCCTTTGTCACTTTTCGCTCCTGGCGGCCTGCTGCGTGCCAGTGTGCAGAGCTACCTAGGCTTCGCAGATCCCCACTGCTGCCCGTTCCGGGGGGAAGAATTAAATTCATCTACTCTTCTCTCTCTTTGGTTTGCCACGGTAAATTCCAGGAGGGCAGATGGGCTAATGAATGCTGATCTGTTCGGTGGCGCTGAGCCCCACATCATCCAAGCTTTCCCAACCAGTCGGGCCTCTCCTTTCCTGATTTCCGTGTTTTTTTAAAAAGCTTTCTGTCTCAAAATCTGTGTCTGTGCACAGGCACACACATCTGCTCGTACCTTAATTCTTTGTTTGTGGAGCTCAATAATTTTATATAAAAATATATATATTTATATATATACAGACACACACATATATAATATATTTCTTAGCCTTTTTGCAGATGGTGTAGTCCATGTATACAATTCCCTTTTTTCGTGTATACTCAGGGAACATTTCTGAATGAACACATTATAACTGATCTTCAGTTAAATATTAGTAGTATGTGAATGGAGACGGCTTTTAACCAGAAGTAGATTATAGCTGCGGGAAGACTAAAGGGTCTATTTGGTCAAGACTCATACAAAACTGAGATAAGCATGCACAACCTGACAAGATCAGATTAGACCCTTCCCCCACAAGTGCTTTTCCCATAAATATTTATCCACTTTCTTTTATAAATAACCAGGAAATGAAAAAGGATAGATTATTTTTTTAAAAATAGAGTAGAAATAGAAATGCAGCTTCAAATCTTCAGAGTAATGATATTTTAAGTATGCAGTAAATTCCAATACTAGTTRCTGTTTTTAAATGGGAGCAAAGTACTGAAACTCTCTGTGGCAGCTACGTAAAGCAGCAGCATTCATAAACAAAGAACTTTGCACACGTGTGCATTTTTGCCTRTTATTAGGTATCTTAGAATTAAATGACTTATCATAAATGACTTATCACCTATGAGAGAATCGGTGCTGACAGAGTCAGCACTGCTGTATTTTTAAGCTTACCCGAGGCAACGTAGCTGGCACTGAAGTTAAGCTGGGCATTCTTTCACCCTGTCCCTCCTCCCCGGAGCCCAAGTGAATGCTCACTTCAGCAATGAGAAGCACAACTGGCTTCCCTGCCAGATGTAACGGGGGAGCCACGAGTCCACATCTGCTTTGCAAATCTGTGTGACATTCAGCCTGTCAATACTTTGACTCTCACAGAGGTGGTAGGGGGTAAAAATCTGAAGCCGTACATGTGCCACTAATTCAGAAATGAATATTTGTCCATGATCCACTGATCAGACTGCTTAGATTGCCCTTCTGCTACAGTGAAAAGGTAGTTCTTTAGCTTCAAGATTTAAAAGCTAAAAAAGGTACAGAATAATATTGTTACATTCATCTTTGAAAGTTATGTGTATATACTTTTTAAAACAGTTTTGTGTCACAAAAATAATATCAATACTTTTAAAATATCAAGATGAAAAATGTAAGTCCTTTTTTCTTTTCTTTTTTTTAAATCTTTTTTTCCTCTAGCATTTTACGATGGGATAATGAGACAGATGTCTCTCAACTGGAAGGACATTTTGACATTGTTATGTGTGCTGACTGGTAAGTACATAAAAATCATAAAACTCGTGTTAGAAAAATAGCTTTGCTGGAGTAATTGTACTGTGCTGCTTGCTGATGGCTAAGCAAAGTCAACAAATGAAGCACAAAGCCACCTTAACCTCAACAAATTAATATTCATCTCCATGTGACAGTTATAAGGTAGTCTTCTATCACACAGTAACTTCTACCACATTATTTCCCAAAGATTGATTTTGAGAAGCATTTCCATTTTCTGGAATTGCCTCTGTTTCATGCTTGACGTATCAGTAAATGGACGACTTAGGCAAATTGCAAATAATTATGGCTCAGTGAAGAACAGTCTGGAGAAAAGGGAGTTTATCAACACAAACAGCTCAATTAGCTTACTTCTTAGGAAAGATCTGACTATTGATATAAGGGGATATATTTTTTGCTTCCCAGAAAATCTTTCCAAGGAAAAAAAGATTTTTGAAATCTTTTTTCATCACATTCTATTTCTTAAATCAATTTGACAGCAGTATTGGTAGAGCTGGGCTTTATATTATTTATACAGGCACATGTTAATAATAAGAGAATTCGTAGTAAAAAAAAATCAGAGTACTGCACTTAATTTATGAAAAGGTAGATACGTGTTACAACACAGTATATTATCTAATAATGTATGTAAATAGATTTTGTTACTGAAACAAACCATTTCTGGTATTGGATTTATAGAATTGTGCTACCTTTTACTGCATGCTAATGTTTTCAATGGCAAATTATTAATTATATGAATTATTATAAATGGAGAAAGTGTAAAAACAGCTGTGAGGATTTCAGTTGAGGGAGTAGATATTTTTAAACGAATCTGTGTTCCCTTAAGGAATATTTGCTCTTGACCCTTTAGAGGTCCAAAACAGAAAAACATGTTTATATTTTGTTGCATGTGACTATTGTAAGAGACCAAATTCTGAAAACAGAAACTTTCTAGGATAGCTCATTCAGCAGATTTCTGTACCTTACTAAGAAATAGTTAAAGGAAGAAGGCAAAGGGAAGTGCAAAGCTGTCTATTGTCTTTTTAAACAATGTTCTTTTTAAGTGGCTTCTGATAAAATATTGCTCTAAAGACTTTAGGGGTTTTTTTTGGTTTGATGTTTTGCTATTTAAGCAAACTGTTCTTATTTCAAAAAAGTTACTGTTTTTATATAGCACTGGAGAAAGTATATTTATTCTTCTTATTTTCCTTTTCCTAATACCTATTTGTTGACAGAATGCAACAGTGCTTCATTTCTCTTAGCATTTAATTTCAGAAAAGTTCTTTGTTCCCAAAAAGGACAGAGATGGGTTTCTAACTAATCACTGATAATGTGCCTCAGAGATGCATCATCTGATTAAAATAAGGAGCTAAACAACACCATATGATTTCAGCAAGTAATTTAGTAAATGCCTTCCTCACCAAATATTAGAATGGA
This sequence comes from Apteryx rowi, assembly GCF_003343035.1. Taxonomy (NCBI): domain Eukaryota; kingdom Metazoa; phylum Chordata; class Aves; order Apterygiformes; family Apterygidae; genus Apteryx; species Apteryx rowi. The sequence goes on along the minus strand of NW_020450702.1, from coordinate 590,691 downwards.
TACTCCAGGTTTCATTGCACAGATGAAGTTAATGCTGGACAGGATTAGATCAGATTAAGTATGAAAGTCAGATCAGAGTGCTGGCGGACATGAGCAGGAGGGCAGCAGTCTTCTCGGAGGCTTAGACAAGGCTCACATATGGATGTTCTCCAGATTATGTGGATGAAGCAAGGTTTTGCCAAGAGATTTAGAGTTAAATTTGTTCTTCACACAAATATCAAAACAACCTGGCTGTGCCATCTCTTGTATTCTTGATACTCACACCATGTCATCCTATTTGTGCTTGGAGTATAGCAGAGTGGAGCAAGGCTTAAGTTGTTTTCCTCAATAATATTCTTTCCTAATACTCCTCCCAGTCTGTTTGGAAATAATGTTGTTTCTTTAGTAAACAAAGACTCACACATGACAGGTAAAATACATAATGCATTTGTAATCCCTGCATTTTGTACCTTTATTTTGAAGCACTTAAGATGCAGGTAAGTGTATAAATATTAATAGAATTTAAAAAATAAATAGATACGTGAAGGTTAGTTTAGAATACACATTTTTATTCACAAATTATTCCTATTTTTTTTATTCCAGCTGCCAATATATATAGTTCAATAAGCATGAAATCCCTGTATTGTTTCTTTTAAAAATCATTGTTTTAATAATGGATACTAGATTATCTGATACATGACAGGGCTGAAAAAAAATGTTACTCGTATTTACCAAACTCAAATCTTCCTTTTATTTTCATGTCTAAAAATTTAAGAATTTTTATCTTCCAAGATATAGAATTGGCTTGAAAACTGTTGGCAGGATTTTTGCATTCTGAATTTTTTGGGGCTGCCATTGAAGAGGAAAAGAAATCTTTTTTTCTTACAGTTCCTCAGGTGAAACCTGAAGTATGCGGTGATAAACAACAGATAGAATAGATTGCATTTAGTTTAACACCATCATGTAGTTCATTGTCAGTCAATAAAATCTGGGATTAGAACGGAGAACTATAAAGCAAAAAATCTGAGTTCAAATATTAGGTACATGGATAAATTCTTATTGAAGTATTTCCAGCAAGGGTGATATTGTCTGATTCTCTGAATAGCTAACCAGTGGTACTGCTTGATCCCATTTACATGAAAACAAGCTCTATTCATAAACATATTCCAAATCCACATGGAGGTTCAAGAAAAAACGTACATGATTACAACAAGCGGCGATATGTTTATATTCATATATTTACATTCAGACTTTCATAAATGTTGTGTGCAGGGGTGGAAAATAAGTTATTTCCCAGAACAGACAGTCTATTAGTTAACAGCTAAATTTAGTAGCTCAACTAGACTATAAAATAAATAAGAGGCAAACTGTGAAAGCTAGTCATTATTTAACCATTCAGGATTTTGACAATAAAAATAGTTTCATGGTTCAGCAGTTCCTAAATAACTCGTAAAATGTCAACTATAAGATAAAAAATAAAGAAAAAAATATCTTGGTGAGGCCACACCTGGAAGAAGGATACACTGGAAAAAAAGTACTGGAATAGTGGAATTTTTAAGGTATATCCAACCACCTCTTCTTATTGAGTGGCAATTTCAAGGCCAGGTCAATCTAGTATCTGCCAGAATTTTAGACTTTCATTTGACCTGCACTTGTAGGTATAAAGTCATGCAGGTGCTGGGAGTATGAGTAAGAGGGAGTATGAACAGAGGAGGAGAAATAACAAGTGGCCCTGCAGACAGACCACAAATAGGTCATTTCCAAGGCTCCTGAGAGTCCCAGATATCTAATTATTTAAGATGAAAGATATATTCTTTTATTTATTAAGAAAAAAGTTGCTGAGATTTTTAATCCAAAGAGAAATTCAAGGCCGTTAGGGTTGACCAAGAAAAAAAGTCATTGCCCTTCAGATTCTCATGAACAGGATTTTCACACAGAATTTTAATGTAGAGACAGAATATGGTCTAGATCCTCATATCACATAGGAAATGCATGATATCCTACTCTGTTTCATTAGCCTGATCATATTCTTAAAGTTTGGCATGTGTGTAAGTATTTGCATAGCAGAGGTCTGGAGGCCTATCTCACATTACGTTCATTGCTGAAATTCTTTCTTAAGTTACTAGGAGTTGTGGATACAACAGAAATGTAGAAACAAATTGAAATTTTTCTGTAAATAACTTAAAATATATCAATCTCCCCCCCCCACCAGGATTTGATTTAATACAAAGAAATCTTTCTGCAGGAATGCAGGAAATTTCTGTCCTTCCTCAGCTGAAGTTTATTTTTCATTTTAAGCCTTTCTTGCACACACTCTACTCTCAATTGCATTGGAATCTGATGACATGGAAGTAAGAGTTTTTTCAGTTTGTGACAGCCTTATAGCTGAAGGTGAACAAAAAGATAAAAGACTGTATACACTAGGCACTATACATGAATGTAATCGTGTCTGAAGTAGATCATAAGCTAGGCTTTTTTACCCCTTGTAAATTATGGAAAAATAAAAATAACTTCACATCATAGCATATAAAATATAAGTTTATGTCCATTGTTTCAAGGCACAGGAAATTAGGATAAAACATACCAGCATTAACTGAACAGAGAATTTACCTGTTTTTTAAATTTTTTTCCTAGAGGTTTACCATTACTTCCATACAGGTTTTTCTGTAAACTTTCTTTTTTGTTTTAAATGGTAATTTAAAATGAAGGAGAGGAGGAAAAAAAAAAAAAAGGAAGGAGCTGACAAGATTACCTGCCTGTTCATCTGTTCATCCAGATTTCACAGGTGAACAGCACTGACTAAGCAAGGCCAAGAGTCCTAAATCATGACTCTTGCCTCTTTGCCTCTGTAGGTTCTTGCCTCTTTACTGCTGTGCTCTGAGACTTCCTTGCTAACCAGAGAAACCCTTGCTGTTCCTGTCCTCAGCCACTACTTTCACAGAGTCCTTACTACACATACACATGAGACATTTTTTTATAGAAAAAATATTAAGACCACCAAAGTAATGGTAAGCTAAGCCAAATTTGAACTGAAAAATGAGAACTAAGTGAGAATGGTTTAAAACAATATATTATTTAATGTCACTGAGTTCTGGTGAGCTTTAAAGGATTCTCTTAGGGATACATCTTTGGTATGCTGTTTTGGTATTTAGTTGTACTAATTCTACTGTTAATAGAAATTGTGTGACTAAATCTCTATGCATGGGCCAAATCCTACGCCAACCCTGTCTGTGGCAGAGATTGTCTAACAGCTTCTTCAGGATTTGCCTCCTTCAAGGCATCCTCCAACTCAAAGGGAAGATGGAAATGTTTCTTGGAGTCACTGCATGATATTAACATTGCTTCCAGCCCTCTGTGCTCCCTCCGGTCAGAGGACGTAGCTCATGGGGCAACAGATTGGCAGTCAGGGCTCTAGAGACCACTTTCAGTTGAAGCAGGCACTGTTCCCAGGGACAGACCTTAGAGGAGGGGAGGGAGGACATGGGAGCAGAGACAGGACAGGTACCCCAGGCCACCAGGCTGAGAGTCTACCACCCATACCACCAAAATATCCAGTGGGAGTCAGACAATTAAGGTATTTTCAAAGTTGCCCTGGGCTGCCAAGCAGGTTATCTAACCATCTGAAGTTCTCAGACACCTGAATTTCTAGTGAACAAGAGCTGTAGTTCTGTCATCGCAAAGGAGCAACATTGGTGGCAGTAGTTGTGCCCTTATTTCACTGTAAAAAGAATGGTGTGCAGATCCATGAAAAATGGGCTTTAGTGCTGGCACACTCACCCAAAATTGTGTTTCCACTATACTGCTTTCAAAAATAAAGATATAAGCGCATTTTCATTTGAAAAGTACTTCTGCCTATGCAGGTTCTCAGCAGATCTTAAATGTGCACTTGCATGTGATGTCTCCCGTTGAAGAAAAATAATTATTTTTAGAAATTCTTTTTGGGAGAGGGCTCACACAGTGTATTCCACCTCTTTTTCTGCTGCATGTGGATAAGTTCCTGGTGAATTAGTGTCTTATGGTATCTATCTGTATACGGATCTACCTGAGGTGAATGTGGTTAAAACTCTCAGGAGACAGTAGAGATATCATCTGCTCTTTCAATTAATTTTAKTTAAACAAGCATTGTTCAATTTTTCCAGTAAGATTAATTGAGGCTGAGGGGCAGCCATCATGCTTATTGCTAAATTTTAAACTTTCTTTTGGGCAGGTTATCAGTTAGAGAAATTATTAACCAGTACTTCAGCATCTTAAGAAGAAATTCAAAAGGGTCGTACTTCTACACAAAATGGTCTTTAAGAAGTTTATGAATTCCAAGTCTACCATACTTTTTCAACAGTGCCTTTTTTTACTGAATAAATTTGGTCACTGACAATTTTTCAGACAGACTGCTTTTTTTTTTCCTGAGCAGCAAAAATTTGCAGATCTTACACATTGGCCTTATGATACGTAATACTATTGTATTCTCCCTGTTATCCATGAAATATCCATACCTAAATATCCATGCATATTCTGTTCTTGATGACTGGCATGTGATTGGCAGACCACTTCTCTTTTCTTCACTGTTTTCATATATTCTTTATATTCTTTTGGATATTTCAAACCTGGAAAAAAAACTCATCCAGTTCCCCTCAGAAAGATATGTTTGAGGAGAAAGGTATTGGAGAAGGTATACAAATGAATCATAAAGAATGGACAAAATGCCTTATAGTGTGGAACTTTAGTATGGCACATATTGGGAAGTAGTTTTATTACAGAGAAGGCATGAAAAATAGTGAAGAAAAATCATGTTACTTGTGGCCTGCTCGATAGACTCTTTCTTATCTGAATCACCAATATAAATGCAGCCCATGGTAGTAAGGACTGAAAGGCATCAGTTGCTATCTGATGTTTGTTCACTAACCATTGTAAATGCACTCTCATCCACAGTAACTACATGTCCACAAATATCTAGTCAAGAGTGATTGGCACCCTGGTTGCCACTATTAGTATATACATTAAGGTACTGAGGGGTGTGAAGAATGAATTATCCCCTCGAATCATGAGGTAATCACACCAAAATAGGGCTGAGCATGTTGGCAGCATCGCATGGGAAAACTGACTCTGCTGCTATCCTTGCAGGACCCATGCTGGAGATGAAGGATTTCACTCTTGAGATAGGACAGCTCTGTACTATCGGGGTCATTGTGTTTGAACAGTGTTTGAGGAAGAGAGGCAGTAGGGGGTGGTATATCTTTATATAGATAGATTGAGGTATATAAGTAGTACAAATATGCATAATGGATAAAAACAAATTAATATACTGACTCTAAAAGGAAAAAAAAATCCCTTAATAGTAAGGCATGAAATACAGTAGAAAATACTTTAATAAATTCCACACCCTGCCCATACAAAAAGCATGTAAAACATTAAATTYGTATTATAGTATATTGATCCTGATTTCTTATATGGTAGCATTTTGGTAGCTAACACATGTGATTTGTGAATTTCAGCCAGATAAAGGACTGGTTCATGCTGATACTTTGGCTTTGATTTAAATAATATTTATTTCAATCTTCAGCTGTTTTTGTTTAATTTTTTTATTAAATGGTACATGAATTGGAAAGAAATGTAAACCACAGTTTCTCTTTTACAACATTGTGTAAATATACGTAATTAGCCTTGTACTTATCTGCATTAGTATCATTAGAATTGAAAACCCATTTTAATCTGGATTCTGTTCTCTTCTCAATGTCAGCCTGTTTCTGGACCGGTACAGAGCTAGCCTTGTTGATGCAATGAAGAGATTACTCCAACCCAGTGTAAGTATGTTTCTATTTTCTCCTGAACACTGGCTTCAGAATAATTAGTCTGCGCACAATGATTGAGAGAGTAATGGAATGGCAGGATTAATGTCATGTAATACTTTAATACTTATTATGTCCAACTTCAATTGAGTCTTCTAATCTATCAGATTCTTTCCTAATCATAAACTAGGAAACTTCTTATACTTGGCCTTCTGATAAGGAACACAGTGGGTAGTAAAATAAATGAAACAGCTTCAAAGATAGTGTGAGATTATTTTTATCAAAGCGTTTCTCAAGTATTTTCCTTTGATAATAATGTCTTCATATTAAAGTAAAAGTACGATATTGAAAGTTTGTATGTTGGCTTCTGTCATTTGTAATCCCTTTAATAGTAACCTTTGTCATTGCGTATTTATTTCTTATAAAATAATATATTTTCTTTTCATTTCTGTTTATATAAAATGAATAAAGCCCTTGCAGCCTAAAACTTTTTTTCCCCATGAACTAAGCACTGTATTTGCATATTTTATATTTTAGGACATAGTGAAATTAGTCTTTCCATAAGCTGCTGTACATATTCTACATTCATTTGACCATGTATGTCACTGAGGATATTACACAATATTTTAGAGATGGTCAATCTATTCATCTTTTAAATGAAATTTGAGAGAGACACAGTCAAAAAGAAGCCATTCTATTAATATACCTATACCGAACAAATAATCTTAAATCTTGAAAATTGTAAAAAAATAAAATAAAAAAATAGAGAAAGAAAAAAAGAGAGAAAATGCATGAAGTACTTGGTATGTGTAGGAATTTGAAACAGGAATTTTACCTTTCATGCTTACCGTAAAAATTTTCCAGTAAGGGAATCCTTTCCATTTCAACACAAAAGTATTCCATCTTAGCAATGCATTCTCTAAACCCTATTTGAGAATTATATTGTATTTCTTCTACAAGAGATTTTCTCGGTAAGACAAATTCTCTGTAAGACTCAAACCTGCAAAGACTTAAGAAACTGAGTCATTTTAGTCATGTAAAGTAATCCCATTCTTTGCTAAGAGTGATCAGGTTTCTATTCTTAATTCTGTCATGGACTTCCCTGAGTGATCTAGGGCAAGTTACTTAAGATTGAATGATTTTAATGAGCTATGGGACAAGGCTGCCAGGAAGACAGGAGAAATGTAGCCACCTTGAGGAAAAGGTACCCAGATATTTCTGTAAATGGCAGCAAGGGGAAATTAAGTAGCTCCTGCCCAGAGTGATGTATTACGACTTTCGTGTTGTACCTTCAGTTTTTAGGGTAAAATACTTTTGGGGACCAAAAGTGATCTGGAACACCATACTCTATCCCCAAAATAAAAAGGGTTATTTTCAGTCCAGATCAATGTCCTCATCTGGTTCTTGGGGTAGCCCCATGGGCCACTGTACTGGCTCGATGAAAAGCTATTGTGGGAGAAGAATAGGAGTGGCAGGAAGTGAAGTGTAGAAGAGGTCCCCTGGTAACTGTGATCTGACTAGAGCCTTTAGCTGGAATGAAGCTGTTAATTGCTTTGTCTCCTGTTTGTAGCTGATCATAGTCTGGTGGTCTATATTGCCAAAAGCATACATATATACATACATACATATACATACGTATGTATATGCACACACACACATGTTCTTCACCTGGACTGATTAACCCAACTGGAGAATTTGAATGAAAAATAATGAAGTTACGCAGCTTGAATTCTAAGTAGTGTTCACAGCTCAAGTTCCTGCCTATAGAGAATTTAGGAATTGTTAACCTGCTTAAAACCAAAACAGGCCTGACTTTGTTGCTTTTTAACTCCAATCAGCTAATTCGAATTCAGAAAATACCTTTGTTTTTCCAAGCAGATGAGCTACAATGTCTGAATCCTTTATGTGGACAAAGTGAAGGGAGATGGCTTTTTGTTTCCTGTATTCCCAGCCTGGTTCCCTTCTGTGTGTTATGATTATAACATAGCCTGTACTTACTTCCTTTGCATTTTAGACCATGGGTCCATGTTCCTTTTTCTCATCAGCAAAGCTAGCTTAAGAAATTTGTGCTCCAAATCACTTCTTCCCATCTCCTGTTGCTGAGTTTTGGACAGTGGTATTTTTTTACCCAGGTTTTTTCCCTGATGTAGTGTATGGCATAGCCTCACAAACTACTGAAATTCATAAATGAGAGGACAGCAAATTATGGTGTGGGGTGGAAATGCAAGCTGGGAGTAGGGACATCTTAAATCAGCTTCCTTGTCCAAAAAGGACGTGCTGCAGAGATATGCCTTCAAGCATATGCTGTCATAATTTGAAAGGCCCAAGTAAAAGCATATGCTCATTTGAGATGCCAAGAGAAGATGCAATCAGAAGTACAAAACAGATAATGTTTATACTGTTCTTGTTATTTTGTACAAATCTAAGGATAACATCAAAGGAAACTTTGGTAAATGTCAATATTTTTTGGCCTTTAAAGGAAAAATAATTAAATTAACAGTGAACTCATTTGCCAGCTGCAATAATTAAGATGATGACCAAGATAAGGCATAAACTACTTCGGTTAAGTTCACTGTTCTATATGAGTTATTTTGTCTCAAATGTAGAAGTTACAATTTTGCTACTGGTAATATTTGGCCAAATTGATAGAGGAACAATCTGGAATTAAAGACATATCCAGATACAAGACACATTGTTCAAGTGCATCTGGGTGCACTTGCATTATGCAGCTAGGATAAAACAGTTTACAATGCATGCTAAGCTATATACCATTACATTATTCCTTCTATAACTTTTAGCAAATGTCTTCAGGGAAAATAATAGACAACAAAACTGAAATGAAAATTAGAGTAAACAGRAAATAATGGGTATCCTCACAAAGCTGTCTTGAAAGAGGAATTCAGCACAGATAATCTATTCTTACTGTTCTTTAAACAGATACATTTATCTGTTGCATTTCCTATTTTCTTAAGTATGTTATTTTGGGTCAACACTGCTGTTAGAATTATGGGGCATCATGATGTCACAGAATGATGTGTTTTGGGTAACTTTTTGTTTTTCTGGAAACAATATTCTTAACCTCGGTCATTTCAGTCATCTGATTTGTAGTATGGCCCCATGACCATTTGTATTGGCACAGGAAGAGAGGACAGGAAGCTCATATGCAGACAGAAATGAGCAGCTGGCGCACCACTGAGAGCTGAAATTTCTTATCTGAATTTGTTACAACGGCAAATGTCACCTCTAAACTGATTCTGAGAATTAGGCCCTCAAATATTACATCACACAAATATACCTGGAGTGGCTATATTTTATTCCTCTTATAAGCAACCTACTTGATTTGCAGATATTATTTTAGGTTTTCCTGTCATTAAAATGTGCTTTTAATTTTGCTCTCAGAGTAAGCTGTTGTTTGTTTACACATTTTCTTAATAAAAATATTTGTTTATTGAGGCTTTGATTTTTCTGTGGTCTATCCATTCACAATCCCAGTGAAGTCAATCAGATGTTATTAAACCATGAAGATTAGTCCCAGCAAATAAGGCTGGATTTAATAATGATTGATGAGTAAAATCAGTCACAGTCATGTCCAAAATCTGAACATCTATCCTATTATCTTACTCTAGCATTTTAATGACACCTCAGACTATTGTGACTGAAAGAAAACGATAGAAAAAGAGACGTATTTTCTTCTGTGTTTTCTTCACTATTTTGCTGGAAATGTCTTCCTGACTGAGGAAGGGCCATACTTAACTTTAAACATTCATTCTAAATTGGAAGGCATTTTTGAATTGCAAGCTTTGAATTAAATAACTGCATTACCGGTGCATAGTCCATCAAGTGTAGATCCAGGCCACTGCTCTAATTTTGTTACTGTACACCAACTAAGAAATGGAAAACATTTTAAAATTAGAAAAGTGATTGCAGCCCTACAAAAGGTAGCAGAATTACGCAGATTAGGCAGTTCACCTGAAGCTGCTTTAAACCCAGGTTATAATAGACCAAAATTGACCACAGCATCTACAGTTTTGAGGAGATTATCGAATGATCAACTTAATCATGATTTATGGTTGTTTTTTATCAGTAAATGGCAAGATACTCAGGTGCTTTAGATGCACACTGAACAGAGGAATATTTTCTTACACCAGTGAAGGAGCAGGCCAAAAGTAATTGTTCAATGATTTCCATGAAAAGCTCTTGCCCTTTTTTCAAGTTATTTGAGCTTTTCAGTCTGTTTTTAAGAGATATTTAGTATTGCATTATGTTCTATTTTACTGCATTTCTCTTTCAAATTGAATGTGAGGACATTAGTCTAGACGCACTATGAAAATGAATAACTGCATAGAGTGCTGACCCCAAGCTGCAGTCTGGAAAGATGTCACTGGTGTATGAGTGTTGCATCAAAGCTGCTGGAATGGTGACCGATGGTGGGGTTGGGTCCCCTGATGGTCTCCACACAAGAGATTCAGCCTTTCCTGAAATCCGTGAGTGAATCCTGTAGTCAATAAGCCCTGCATGAGGGACATGGTTTCCATTACACTGACCTCTCTGTGAAAGTGCTCATCAAGATAAGGGACTCCAGCGGAGCCCCATCCTTCTTATACCAGGAAGAGTCTCTGCAGAACAAAGTTTGGGTGATGGCAGCAGGAGGAGGATCTTCAGCTGAAGACTTCCTTTGCCCTTCATTTCTGTCTCATGATATTAAAGCATGCCCAGGATGTGAGGGAATCTTGGCACATTTCATACTGATTGTGAATTTCCTGTGTTTAATGTTTTTCATCCTGAGCTGAGCCTATATTCAGACCTAACATTTACATAAGCAATTCCAGTGCCTTTGGTGGAGTTATACCCATTTGCACCTCATACTTAGCCATTGAGTTAAAGTTATAGGTACACAAACAGACAAAAGTGGATTGGTTTGGATGTTGCCCTTGGTCCCCTTTGTGCTTCAGTTTCACATGAGAACAATGAGAATAACAGGATTTCCCTGTCTCACAGAGACTATGAGAATAAATATACAGTGCTATGGTATTAATAATTGGAGTATTTTAAGTACACATTAGTACAATAGATACCTAGATAGACACTTTTTATTGCTGCCTCACTGAGTGTTGTCTTAGCGTATGTGTGCATGAGCTGTCAGCATCATAACCTTCCAGCGTTCTGCTTTCCTATTGAAATTCTCTCTTCTGATTACTTTTTTTCCTCTGATATAGGAGATTGCATTTACTGGAGCTGAATATTCTTCTGAGGTTTCTCACTCATTTTATTACTTCTTCAGATTCCTAAATATACTTTTTGTCTCTACAGCTGATTACAGCAGCTCACAAATTTGTCTTATCTCTCATTAATAGAGAAGTTAAATAAAAGAACTCACAGCAAACTTTGTGGCAGCTGCCGGAGAGCTCCCCTCTACATGATACATTGTTGGTTGACATTAACCTTTGTCTACAGCTCTTCAACCAGTTTTCATTCCATGTGACAGAATGCAATATTCAGCCAATTACAATTAATTTTGCAAATAAGATTTCAAGAGATGCTGTATCAAGTCTGTTAAGTTTTGGACTAATATTTTTGTGCAGGGTGTCTAAAATCTATCAGTTCAAGGTAAAGTCATTTTTGTTTTCTTAAATACAGAAGGATGAGCAAAAAATTAGTTAATGGACCATAATACACTGCCTGGGCATCACAAGTGGCCTGATCATCTTGAATGATCCAGAATTGCTATGCAAGAATATTAAATTGTTCTTTAAATGCAATTTGCCAATATAAGGTCAAATTCAGTTGCACTGCTCTGGTGGTCTAAAATATCCTTAAAATAATGATTGGGTCTCATTTGCCTTCCATTTTTCCTTGTTTTACACTGTTATAATTCCGCTGACATCAAATGGGATATACTCTTCTGTGTGTGAGAGTTAAAAAAAGAAAATCATTATTTATAATTTTTACATGTTATGAGCTAGCAAATGTATTTTGCATTGAATGTATATTTTGTATGCTTTTTCTGTGTTTTATTTTGGTAGTTCGTAACCACCATTATTATATGAAAAGGATCAAATGTATTGCAGTTGGCAGTTTTCTAAAGAAAATATTTATTGCTTTCTATTTTGCATTTGTTTAGTCATAGAAATCTTGCATACTCTGAACAATTATTTATATTACCCTATTTCAGTATTTTTCCAAGAGAACAATTGACTTTTCCAGTCTGAGTATATTAAAAGCTTAGTCAGGTGTATGTTATATCTGGTTCCTTTCCAGTTTTAAAAATGTGTAAATTCTCTTTTTAATGTTCCAGGGAAAAGCAATGGTATTTGCTCCACTCAGAGGGAATACTTTAAACCAGTTTTGCAATCTAGCTGAAAAAGCTGGTTTCTCTATCCAAAGACATGAAAATTATGATGAACACATTTCGAACTTCCACTCCAAGGTTAGTTTTCTGCTTGTGTTAGATAACACTTTAATCCGCATTGCATTTTGAAGAGATCATGGTCCTTTTGGCAGGTAACCTAAATGTTTGATTAAAGTACTCCTTAGGTGTGCTGTTTCTGAACAGCTATTTTTGTATCTGATTATTTTGTGTGGTAGAACCATTCTTTATCTCTGCACGTCTAGAAGAGTTTTGCAGAAGCATCTGCTGTTTACCTTTTTATTCATAGAAATCTAATTTATGAGAGTCCTTTTTTGTGTGTGGTTAGTCACCTATAAATATACAGCACACTAGCATTTACATTTAATAAAAAGCTTGCAACTTCTAACTAGGTTAAATACTGAAATGGATTGAAATAAATAGGAGGTGAATGTCTAATTGTATCATATCGTACCTTAAATCCTTATCTCTGGCTGCTTTATGGCTGGGTCAGTTGGCAGCTTCAAAATACTAAATCTCATACAGAATTTCACAGTTGTGGGGTTATATGTCAGATCGAGGCACTACAAGATTTAGGTCAAAAGCACTTATCTGAGCGTGATTTCTAAGCTTGCTTACATAAAGCTACTGTTATCAGTCTCCTTTTTATTATTTATAAGTACAGAGTAATACAGGATATGAAGAGGAATGTGCTTCACTGAAAACTTTTTAGGAATTTCTTGTTTTCCTATGTAAAGTGCTTATCAAAATCATATTTATTACTTGCAATTCTGAGATCTCTATTTCATACTATAAAGAAATCCACTGTAGTGGGTCCACATGACCTTAGACATAACCTCTTGCAATTTTCTAAGAATTGCTCTTGGAAAATATTGGCATGTTCAGATTTGAAGTGAAATGCATTTTTTTGTATTGAGCACCACCATAGGATATAAATCAGGTTGTGCTAAAAATATATATGCACCTGATGTTGTAGGGATCAAATGTTTATTTTATTGTGTAATTTTATATTTAATAAAGCCTTCCATCAAAACTATCTAGACAGATGTACATAAAATCACTTAATTTAATAGTTCAGGTAGGCCTGAATCTGCTCACACTAAAACCAAACAGATTTCAGTCATTGTTTTTCCACAACCTTTATTTTATATTGTATAAAGTGATATAAATATAAGGCCCAATGGTATGTTTTTTTAATCTGCCTCCACCTGAAAAGGGGCAAGATTTTGATTATGTTGTTTCATGGTAGTGTTCCTCTTTCATTATCCACTGCATCCAAATCAGCTCTGCAGCAGTGAAATACAGGAGAATACTTGTTATCTTGATCCAAGAGATGCATTTAAAATGATAGAGTAGTTTATTCTGCTTAGAAAACAAGCCTGTTTCTGTCTTCCTCTGGTTATGTGTCCAGT